>NC_142935.1:17094787-17264787 GCF_046866305.1 Octopus bimaculoides
GCCATCACTGCAATTGATACATATCACGGCAATGGCCTCTTCGTCAGGATGAATAGAGAGGTAGGACACCTATACAAGACCAGGACCCAACCTTCTGAGTTCTTTTACAGGGCTTAGACAATAAGTGTGTAAATCTGAGAGAAGAATATGTTGAATAGAACCATAATTAACAGATACTCCTGTATTTTCTTTTACCTAAAGCCAGGAACTTTCCAGCGCCCCTCGTAGGTACTGACACTAAGTTATTAAGCAAATAACAGACAGATGAAGGATGCTGTCAGACGAGCTGAAAGGCGAAATATAACTGTCCAGCTTGTAAGTATAAAGTAATGAACTGCGGCCATGTGGCGGCACGATCTTGGAGGGTTTAAGCCAAACAAATTACCTCCAGTACTTATTAAAAAAAAATCCGGTACTTATTCTGGGCTAGATGTAAGAAAATCCTAGGTAGCTCAATCGTCAGGATTCCTCTCTCGACTTTGCTGACGTAGTCCAAAGGAGTGCAGAGCATTACGTTTGGCACCAGCTTGGTTGCAGGAGCTGCCGGAAGAGTGTCGAGTCGAACACTAAACCGCCTACGGGGCTCCACTCCGGATTTCTTTGAAGGTTGTCTCCTTTCCGTAACCCTGGATAGGGGCCCATACCGGGTACTGTCAGCCGGAGCCAGCTGAGCCCAGGACTCGTGTCAGGCAGGGTCGTCACTCCGTGAAGTAGTGAAGAAAATCGCTACCCACTACCTAGCAAGGTATAGAGTGTAGCAAAAAAGAACAGTGCGAACAGCATTGAATCGTCGAAGCCTTATTTCCCAACAGGCTACAGAAAAAACAACCATAAGTATCACTCACAAGCGAGTATGACTCGATATCATGTACCATACTTTCACTTAACGTTTTAGGTGTCCTCGTAGTCACGAGTAAACGCTGACACCCTATCGGTTCTACCCACCGCTCTCTCAACCCAACGGAATATCTATAATGTGACAGCTGAAGAGAGGGCAGGCTGTACCATCGATTGGTTGGTATTTATTTTAGCTAGGGTGACTAGAGTAATATGAAATGACAGTCCTTGTTTAATAACATAACACGCCTTCCGATTCGGGAATCGGAACCACTACTTTATGATCGTGAGCAGAATATTACATTCATTTTGCAACATATCTGGGAAGAAGGGAAAAAAAAAAGTAAAAGGATGAAATAAAAAAATATTATGTGATGACGCAGGCCACCATTAGTTTCTCCAGTTTCTATTATTATACAATAAGATACTGACGCCAAATTGTATTAATTCAATGGGATACAAGAAGGGGTTACATCAGTAAAAAAAATAATTCAAAACATATAATAAGTTTCAAATTTTGGCACAAAGCCAGCAGTTTTGAGGAAGGGGATAAATCGATCACATCGACCCCAATGCTCAACTGGTAATTATTTTATCCACCCCGAACAGAATGAAAGGCAAGTCGACCCCGGCGGAATTTGAAGACAGAATGTAAAGACGGGCGAAATGCCGCTAAACATTTTGCACAGCATGCTAACGATTCTGCCAGCTCGTCGCCATAAAATCAAAACATATAATGGGACATAATTGTTTGTAACAAACAAAAAAAAAACAAATAGTTTTCAAGGGAGATAGTCGATACCATCGACCTCAGTACTTGAACAATACTTTAATCTTATGGACCCCAGAGGGATAATGAGCAAAGTTAACCTCGGCGGTACTGAAACTCAGAAAAGTAAAGACACGGAAGAAATACTGCAGGGTATTATCTCTGACGGTCTAACGATTCCGCCAACCTAACCTTATTATTTCTAATTTAGACACAAGATCGGAAATTCTGAGAAGAAACTAATGAATTTCATCAACTTCAGTAGTTGATTGGTACTTTATTTTATCGATATTAAAAGAAGTAAGGCTAAGTTGGCACCGGCGGAAATTGAGAGAGCATAAAGAGCAGAACAAATATCGAAAAGCATTGTATTCGATACGCTAGCGATTGCTTGAATTCACAACCTGCTATAAAAGACAATGATAAAGTTTTACAACTACAGCAACACAACATGGTAATAAAATTTACATTAAATATACCTTCTTTGTCCAGATATTCGATGAACTGTGACAATTATGCTGGATCCTGGCGCCATACGAAAATGATAGAAAACAAAATCTTCTAATAAGCAATTCAAGTAAAGAAATAAGAAGCGGGATAATATAACTTGCTTTTCTGGAGGTCAATTTACAGAAGTGCTTCGAGTGATTAATTAATCAGACAAAAACAAAATTTAACACCCGAAATAATAACGGCAACAGTAACGACGATTAATGTAGACTAATAATAGAATAATTTGATTTTGTTAAACCTTAATTAGTACCTCAGTTGATTGGCTGCTATTTATAAATTAATTTGTAAATTAATTTCCAGTTCAAAAAGTGTTCTTTAGTTACAAATGTGATTATTATTTTTTATCTGTGCTTCTTATGAATCAGATCACAATGATGATAATGGAGAATAAATAAACAATTGACAAGATTAGTTACTGAACTAACGACAACAATAATAAAACAGAAGTTAGACTTTATTCCGAAGATTTTGTATCGTTTCAGCGTTAATGAATTAATGCGACGGAAATGACCGAAACATTGGATGATATGACTGATTAAAATAATTCTTTATTTTAAATATTTATTTTCAGCTCTCTGTGTTCTAATCTGACAGAGATTGTCTTTAAGCTTTGTTAAACCATCATCAACAAAATATACTCCAATAAAAACATATGTTAAAATATTTCTGTATATGACTTTATACTGCATTACTGATGTTAAAGAGTTTTCTCCGCTAAAATCATATTTTGCTGAACTTTTTCTCAATCGCCGTTTGGTTATTGCGATATATCCTCTAGAGGCAAAGACAATTTTAATAAATCAAGAATTTATTTCGTAGGGTATTTAATTGTTGTTGGCACTCCGTCGCTTACGACGTCGAGGGTTCCAGTTGATCCGATCAACAGAACAGCCTGCTCGTGAAATTAACGTGCAAGTGGCCAAGCACGTGTACCCTTAACGTAGTTTTCGGGGATATTCAGCGTGACACAGTGTAACAAGGCTGACCCTTTGAATTACAGGCGCAACAGAAACAGGAAGAAAGAGTGAGAGAAAGTTGTGGTGAAAGAGTACAGCAGGGTTCGCCACCATCCCCTGCCGGAGCCTTGTGGAGCTTTAGGTGTTTTCACTCAATAAACACTCACAACGCCCGGTCTGGGAATCGAAACTGCGATCCTATGACCGCGAGTCCGCTGCCCTAACCACTGGGCCATTGCGCCTCCACAAGATATTTAATATACCTGTGTTAATCTATGTTTGTCAAATACATACCACCAGCATGTATTGGTTATTCTGTTCGCTAATATTTGTTTAGTTTAAGGCGGTGAGCAAGCAGAATTGTTAGCATGCCGGACAAAATGCTTAACGACATTTCGTCCATTACGTTTTGAGTTTAAATTCCGCCGATGTTGACTTATCCTTTCAGGGTCAATAAAACAAATACCAGTTGAGAACTGGGGTCGCTGTAATCGACCTACTCGATAAAATAAAAACCAGTTAAATACTGGTGGGGTCGATGTAATCAACTAGTCCCCTTCCCGAACATGTTGGCCTTGTGTCAAAATTTGAAATCAATATCTGTTCTGTTATAAGGCAGCGAGCTGGCAGAATCATTAGCACGCCGGGCAAAATGCTGAACGGCATTTTGTTTGTCTTTACGTTCTGAGTTCAAATTTTGCTGAGTGATTTTGCTTTTCATCGTTTCAGGGTCAATAAAATAAATACCAGTTGAGAACAGGGGGTCGGTGTAATCGACCTACCCCTCTCCCGAAATTGCTGACCTCGCACCAAAATTTGAAACCAATAATAATTGAAAGATCTTTACAGAAGCTATAACTGTTAGTCGGGAAGGAAAGACAATTTCTTGCACGAGAAGCCGAAATGGTCAAATGAAAAGAGATCAAATTCTCAAATATCGCATTTGTTAGGCGTTAGATCAAGGGTATAAGCTTTCGCCCGTTTTTGGAGACCGACTGACTCATGCACACCACCGTTGGCACGAAGCCTTTTCTACTTCGGCCCTAAAGGTATTGAATCATGTACTTCTATGTTCACTATCTGCAAAAAAGAAAAATGCAGGATGGTTACAACTCGAACGTCATTGATTTTAGTTCGATTCGAACCGAGCAGTTAGGGTACAACGGTGTAAACAGGTGTCTAACGAATACAAGAGATCGAGCCTCTAGCAGGAAAGCAGGAACGAGGAGTATAGAATATTTAAATATTGCGAAGAATTGGAAATGAATTGCATTAATTTGATATTGGAAACGTAAAGGTAAATTTTTTGTTTAACACAGACACAAATTTATCTTCTAGTTTAGTATAGCCTCGGACCAGTCGAAGCTTTGTAAGTAAATTTGGAAAATGGAAACTGAAAATGGAAACTTATAAAATGATTTTATAAGCTTAAAGCTTATGAGCGATTATTGCGCAATGACTAAAGAAAATAGTTTAATAATGGAGCATATAAACCCTCGACAGAAAAGAGTAGGTTTTCCCGTACGCGTGGACACGAACCCATACCTCTTTGTTTTCGTGACCAAGGATGCCACCGTTACACCAACGCACAACCTGCTTCTTTCTGTCAGATTTAAGAACTATAATTAGTGTTGTTTTTGTAAACAAACTCTCATGTGCTTTTACTGCGATGGTTTTTGTTAAGCAGCGTCGATGTTTATAATTCGGTAAATAATAATAATAATAGTATTTTATAAGCTTAAATCTTATAAGCGATCACTGCACAATGACTAAAGAAAATAGTCTAATAATGGGGCATAAAAAAGGTAGGTATTCCCGTACGCGTGAAATTGATAGATAGATAGATAGATAGATAGATATCCATATACACGCACGCACGCACACACACACTCACACACACACACACACACACACCGAAAATGTCATCACGGCATTATCTGCCGATGAGACCTGATGTAGCTAGGACACACTATAATGAAATCCATCGGAAGGATAATCTTGAGGATAAAGAAATAAGAACCCACAGTATGGTGGAAGCCATAACCATTCATGATACAAAGGAGTGCTGGTGGGATGTCCCAGTGAAGACCCCAATAAAATGTAAGCACAACAGACCTGTTATAGTGAGTTCGGATAGAGAAGAGAAACAGTGTACAATTGTGAAAATCAGCTGCCCAATGGATGTTAACATAAAGCTGAAGATCAGTGAAAAAGAGAATACCTACGCAGTACTATTGAGAAACCTGCAGTTACTCTATCCAGATGACAAGTTCAAGTATATACTTGTAATTATTGGGGCCCTGGGATATGTAACTTACTGCCTAAATACCAATCTTGAGAACTTTGGCTTCTCAAAACCAGAAAGGAGAAAGCTAATTCGAAGACTACAAAATCTGTAAAACTTTCCAGAAGTTTATCATTCGAATATGTATGAGCATGTCTAGATATGCAACTATATGCATGAGAGTACACACATAAAGCAAAACATACAAATCTGCACACATACATACATACATGCATACATATGTGCATACATACATACATACAAAAATACCCTATTGTTGATGTTAAAATTCAAATGAAGGAGCTTTGGATCAAGATTAGATACCGGCTTTTCCTCTATTGGCAAGAAATCTTGAAATAAACCTGAACAATCACACACACACACACACACACACACACACACACACACACACATACATACACACACACACACGCACACACACACACACGCACACATATATATTGTGTATCTTGGTGTATCTTGTGAGTACGAATAGAAGATGCAAGACTCTTACTGTTTGGTTTAGAGTTCTGCGTAGATTATCATAACCCAATCTGCTTCCAGTACAGTGGTTAAGCAACTACTATATTTAGAAGTATTATTAGCAATGAAATTACAAAGGAAAAAAACACAAATTACATAAATTTACCCATCGCACCCTGTTCATACACGCACTCATACATAGTGACAAGCATATACAGAAGCTAGCAATAAGAATGGTCTCATAGATACAGCAACTCATACAGAAACACACAGAAAATGGTGGTTTTGATCAAAGATTTGTGTTCCGTATTTAAACTACATAGATAACTTGTACCTGTCTCTTCAACTGGATTAATCCTAAACACGCTCAACAGGTGGCAACATTCAATATCACTGTCACGAACAAAGATCTATAAAAACATGTCAATACAGCTTAATCTGTTAAATTGATTATTCACTCTCTATACACACCGCTCTCTCTCTCTCTTTTCCCACTCCATCCCCTCATTATGACATACATACATACATACATACATACATACATACATATTGTGTGTGTGAGCTTGCGCGTGTGTCTGTATATACGTGAGATAAGCAAGGGGCTTACAATTTCCAACTACAACGCTTTCCTTCGATCGGCGTCTCTTTTCACAGTTACACGTCAGCAGTTTGGAAATAATGAAATGTTTTGTCTTAAAGTCTATTGTTAGCGATGGGAAAATTTGGGGTGTGCTGTCACTTCTAAAACAATGTTTTATTGAACACTTGTCACATTTTCGATTACTAAATAGATAAAAATGTGTACGTCTGTGTGGCAAGAAACTTGCTTCTCAACCACATGGTTCTGGGTTCAGTCCCACTGAATGAAACCTTTGGCAAGTGTCTTCTACTACAGCCCGTGGCCGACCAAAACCCTGTGAATGGATTTGGTAGACGCAAACAGAAAGAAACTCGTTGTATGTATATATATATATATATATGTATGTGTATGTGTGTGTGTGTATGTATGTATGTATGTATATATAGATACACACGTACATTTATATATATGTACATTCACACATAAAACACACACACACACACACACACACAGACACACACACACGTGTACAGACTGTCCTCATTTAACGACCGAGTTACGTTCCAACAGCCCCGTCGTTAAGCAAATTCGTCGTTAAAAGAATATTCATTGGGTTCGTATTTTTTTTTTATAGGTATAGTGTACTGTACGTACATATAAAGACAGAATGCCGTACTGTATAAAGTATATGCAGTACAGGGCCAAGAATCACTAACATAAATTGTTGAAAAATGAATAAGTAACAGTAAGATTATCACAAGGAAAACCTTAAGAGTTAGGATATGGATGCTGTATTATTGTGGCTCAGACATCGTAAGTATGTTTGTGATTCCAGGCCCAGTACATAAGATGCCTAATAAACTTTTCTCAGGATTATATAGAAAAGGTGAAAAGGTTTAAAGGAAACTCAAACATAATAACTTTGTTTTACTTTGGATAAAAATTACAAAAGCAACTCATTCTTGACATCAAAATGCATGAAAAATCCCGTCAGTGTTGTTTGCTTTGTTATCTTCTTTTTTTCGTCATAAATTTTTTGATAACATCGGGAAAGTTCAGTTGTCTTCCTTTCCACCTTGGAAAATCGCTCAAAATTTGGATCCATCGCCTCAAGTTCTAGCATAGCAGAATTAATCTTCGAGAAAACACGATGAACTTCTTTTGTACTTCTGTTCGTTCTTCATGTTCTTGTTCTTCTTCCACGTGCTGCAATGCTTCCAATTCGATCAAATCTTCTGTAGTTAACTCGCCCTCTTCATATTCCACTAACTCTTGAATGTCATTCACTTCCACTTCTCGCAAATTTAAATATTCATTGCATTCACTGCGGAGTAGAATTTATATATATATATATATATATATATATATATATATATATATATATATATATATATATATATATATGTAAGGAACGACCGTGCGAACTCAAAAAAAGGAGAAATGGTGACGAATGGAAAAACAGAGGACTCCTTTTATTTAAACGTGTCACACGGTCGAACTCAAAAAATATATATCAAAGATGATATACATGATATGTTATACGACGATAACATAGATGACCAGTAATGAAAGACCACAACCGTATTAGATGAATAACAGAGATATTTATTATGGCGTTAAAGATGTATGTCTGTGTGAGAGTGTGAATGCGACATATAAGAACATAATCAAAGACAGGCCGTCATACAAAGAAAAGTGTGTATGTGAGTGATACATGTGTGTATGAGTGTTTACAGCAGATGGAAAGAGAGTCAATAACACGTGAGCAATTATACCAGTTCTTTAGTACACTATAGGAAAAGTTCTGTATGTGAAAGTGAGGGGAGGCTGAGTGTGGCAGGGCTGATCACTAGTTGTGATGTCGTGGCATCGATGCCGGGCCGTGATTCTTGTTATACAGATGTTCGTCGTTTGGCAGAGAACTCTTGTCTGTTTATTTATCGTGGTGAAGCTGAGTCGCCTAACAGAATCGAAGAGAGAGAGGTGCTGCGGTGGTTTGGTGTACATAGTAAGTCGTGTTGACGCTGGTGGTGTAGAGGCTGCTTGGTAGTAATCGTGTTGGTCATGACGATGATGCTGGATAGTAGTCGTAGACTCTTGTTGCTGATGTGGCGACGGCGGAGGTCATCGTGGCTGGACGAAGCTGCTGAAGTGGTCGCTGGCTGCTGCTGCTGTTGTGTGGTACACGGAACAGTCTCTAAGAGAAACTGGACCGAGACGAATTTGGCCGCCGAGTTAAAGCTATTTATAACAAACTATTGACTCCCGTTGGCTTCAGTTTAATACTCTATCACGTGACCTTATTAGGGGCCGTGATTGGTCAGTTTGCGTTCTGGCGGGAAAGGTTCGAAGAATTTGCCGCTTCGAATATTGATCAGTCACGTGATGACAAGGCTGGTGTTTTCCACTACGCTCGCGTTTATTTATATTTGAATGAGAAGAATGGCGATAGCAGTTTTGTATCTAATGGCGATAGGTAGAAGAGACGATAGGTAGTTTCACTACATATATATATATATATATATATATATATATATATATATATATATTAATGAAGAAGTGATTTTGTTGGAATGGATACTGGGATCGCTATAAGCCTTACGATGATATCTATGTGATCGCTGCTATTTCTAGTATGCTAAACAAGATAGTTTTTAACGAGCTTTCATTTATATATAATATGCGACTGAAAAAGAAAATTTAGCAGCAACGGCACAATGGCAGAGAGAAAGACGAGCAACTGAATCAGATGAAACCAGGGCAAAGCGACTGAAACAAATGCCTGAATATGCACGGAGACGTAGACATGATTCTGTTTCCGCTACACATGACCGACTGGTTAGGGTATCTCGAGAGGAGAATATTCTACAAAATAATGTTTTCAGATCACAAATTGTTGATGCAACACTAAAGAGTTCTTTTCTTTGCGATCATGTGGAAGTGGTGGAGTTGACAACCAATCTAAGACTTCTTACAAAAGGTCATTCTGATGAAAGAGTTTGCTAATTACCTTCTTGATGTAGGAAACAGTAACATTTCTAAGTGAATTCAAGATCAAACTACCCAATGACTTTTGCCTTGAAAGTGGTTCTCTTTCAGTTGTATATGATTTTGTATATGTTGACCTCAAAAATAACTTCACAAACTCTGTGTGGCTAGCAAATAGAACCATTGTTACTCCAACAAATGAAGCAGCACAGATACACAACCATATTTACACACGCACACACACACGATGGGCTTCTTTCAATTTCCGTCTACCAAATCCACTCACAAGGCTTTGGTCGGCTCGAGGCTATAGTAGAAGACACTTGCCCAAGGTGCTACGCAGTGGGACTGAACTCGGAACCATGTGGTAAGGAAACAAGCTACTTACCATACAGCCAGTCCTGCACCTATATATATATATATATATATATATATATATATATATATATAATCTATGTATGTATATTACACACACACACGCGCGCACACACACACACACACACACACACACACGCACACACAGAGAATGAGTGGTTGATAGAGAAACAAAAAGGAAGTTTTAGATTACGATATCTTTTTTAGCGGTTAAAGTATCAAGTACTCTTGTGTCTATATTTATTCATACATAATATACTTATCGCATTTCATTCATGCTTCGTATTATAGTCATCCATCCATCCATCCATCCATCCATCCATCCGTCCGTCCGTCCGTCTGTCCCAATCTTTATTTTCTATATATCTTGTGCGTGTGCATGTATGTGTGTATACTAAAGAAAATTGACTTTTATTTCTTGAATATTGGTTGCATATTATTCTCTAGTTTGCACTACTAAACCTATACTCATGAATGCATACTTCCTTCTTTGGACTTTTTCTATATTTCTGATGAAGAGCTCCGCTCGAAACGTAAAGTCCTCTTTCCTTTCTTTCCTTTCCTGAGCGTCCAATAACACTGTACTTATTCCACGTCCTCACGTTGTTGTTTTTTCTTGCTTGTTCATGTTTGGCTTGACTACATACATACATACATACATACATACATACATACATACATACATACACACATACATATGCGTGTGTGTGTGTGTGTGTGTATGTGTGTGTGTATTTTACTATTTTTAACTTACTGAATTTTGACCGGCCACCTGCTTGGTAGCAAGGTTGTAAAAGAAAGCATTTTGCTTTATTTATCATCCTTTAAATCCCAAGAAGGCCTTTTTATTTCTTTACTGCCCACAAGGGGCTAAACATAGAGGGGACAAACAAGGGATTAAGTCAATTACATCGACCCCAGTGTGTAACTGGTACTTAATTTATAGACCCCGAAAGGATGAAAGGCAAAGTCGACCTCGGTGGAATTTGAACTCAGAACGTAGCGGCAGACGAAATACCGCTAAGCATTTCGCCCGGCGTGCTAACGTTCCTGCCAGCTCTCCGCAAAAGTCCCAAGACGGTCTTTTGCGAATGTTTATTATCCGAAATGTCATTATCATTTGCAGTGAATGAATTAAGGAGTTGCATCCTCTCCTCAGAGAACCAAAATGCAGTCATAGTTTTCTGCTTAAGGCAGGGTTGTATGTATCCTGTTGTTCCGATGACGATAGGAATGAAGCTGAAATTTTAACTTTGGTACTGGATTTACAATCTCCTTAGCAATGGGCCACAAATGTCGAATTTCTTCCGTATTTTTCTGACCCTAACCCTAACACTGAACTTGACCACACTGGTGTCCAGAGGGCAACTGATTTCCACAGATGGTGCTTCCGAAGTTGAAGGAAAATAAGCAAAAATAAAGACAAATAATGCAATAAATAGAGGAAATATAATCTCACATATATAATACATTCCGTACAAAATAAAATATACACGGGTAAATTTTTAGTATCGTTTAAGAACGATCTTTATTTAATTATTGTGCCCATAGATATATATATATATATATATACAAGCACATAGATCTGTTGTTACTCCATTCATCCTAAACAGTAGCCTCGTTGAAGCTTTTGGCTGGAAAAAGAACTGAACGATTAACCGAGTCCTCATCGGTGTAGAAGATAGGAGTGACAAGAAGTTTTTTGTACATTCGGCATTTAAAAAGTCTACTACATCCACTGAGATGGTTTCAACAGTTGCTTTTAATTGTGCCTGAAATAATTATATCTTAAATTAATAAATGAAATCAGAAAGCTCGTATCTAAAGTGTAAAGAAATTCGTCAGATGATGATATGGCATGTAGCAGTGTGAATCACTAGTCCCTCACAGACGTTTATCATACTTTGATGGTAACTCATTTATTGGCTGTAACTTATATTTGACAGAACAGAGTGCTTGCAGCTACCTGTTTCATGTAATGTAGGCAGTTGTTAGTAAGATTATTTTCGGCCACTGTTCCATTAGTTTCTTTGATTCTGATACATTTCTTTTGATCTGAATTGAGTTGTTTGAGATATGTTGAGGGAATCGTTCCTCCGAGATACACAGATGTAATCTGTAATTCGCGGTCCTGGATGGCGCTGTTCCATCGGTATCCTACTAGTTTGAGATCTGACATTGTGTTGCAGTCTTCTATAATTCTTTGTTACATAAAGTGGATTTATGTTCAACCGATACCAGCAAGCTGTTTTATGTTTCGATGAATAGAATCAGGTTGCTATTAAGCTTATTTAACATACAAAGTTTATGCACATAAAAAGTGTACACATACAATTATACAAACATATCTATGTGTGTCACTATATCTGTGCTTGTCCCTCTCACCTCTTAACAACAGGTGTTGGTTTGTGTACGTATCTGCAATATAGCAGATCGGCATAGAAAAACGTTAGAAATAAGTACCAGGCTTTAAAAATGTATTTGGGATCGATTTGTTGCACTAGATTATTCAAGGCGATGATGCCTAAGCATGACCGCAGTCTAATGACTGAAACAAATGAAGCGTAAAAGATGAAATTATGGAAATATACAAGTAAAGATTTTTACATAAGAAATCTCAACACATGTGCATTTCATGTCTCATACATATACATTTTTAATCATACATTTTCTGTAGTAAAGGTAAAAATCACACACACACACACACACACACACACACACACACACATTTTTCCTAATCTTCTTCATAATTACAGCAATACAGATTGGATCTTTGAGCGGGTTATCCTGGCTCCAAAAAATGTTGCAGTACATAGCATTAATAATATGCTATTGAATAAACTTCCAGAAGTCTTCACTTCGCGTTGTTGATGATCAGGATAGGCATGCTCTACTGCTTTGCATTCACACCGGAAGCTCCAACACGAACACATAGTGAACACACAGAACAACCATTGGCTTGCCGTGTCCCCAAAGCATGTACCGAGAATGATAAAAATCAAACATCCACTAGTGATGGCGACGTTATGCTTCCATTCATCTTCCCACACGCCTCACACTCAACATGGAGGCCTACATCAAGTGCTTGTAGTGCTGCCAGGCTCAAGAGGGTGGCTGCTGGAAGACCCTATGTCTGGCAACAGGACTCTGCACCATGCCACACAAGCAGGTGTACCCATTCATGGCTGTCAGACAATTTCTGCGACCAGATCACCCTATCATCTGGCCACCTAACTCCCCAGACTGCAACCCCCTTCATTATTATGTGTGGGGCGCAGTTGCACGAGAGACCAACAAAACTCCTTGTAACACCAAAAATGAACTGAAGGCAAGGGTTATGGCAACATTGACCAACTTAAGCAAGGAGACCGTCCAGAAGAGTTGCAGGAGATTCCGAATTCGTCTGGAGGCCCTGGTTGAAGCCAATGGCGGTATCGTCCTTGTATAGGACTGCCACATTATGTTGGCAAACAAACTTTACTATTTGGTACTGTTACTGCATATCTCTCGCTCAGAGATTTAAAACAAGTTGTTTTTCTCTTTACGAGATCAGCGTTTGTGTGTCGCTTAGAAAATAAAAATGTTTTGCTGGTGATTGTCTCACACCGAGGACTGGTAACTACTCAGAAACCTAGATCTGTGAGTATCACGTAAGGCTAGAGGTGGGAGCGATGACCTCCTTTGCATATTCTATACGGACACAAACTATGTGTCGGTAACCAACAGGAAAAGATGTTTTCCTTAGGCTAAAAGACAGTAACATTGTCCTTGTATAGGACTGCCACATTATGTCGTCAAATAAACTTTACAATTTCAAGATATTTTAATGTAATTTTTGTAAACATGTTAAAATGAGATGTCGGTGTTATTTTCATTTTTGCGTAATTTAGACGACAATGTATTCACCGCACCCTGTATATATCCATATATGTATTATACTTAACGTATGTACATCGCTGACAGGCAAGATACTGCAAATTGCGTCAGAGATTAAAAAGAAAAAAATCTCTTATAGACGTGCAGTGCTTATAAAATGAATCGTGTCGGCAGTGGCTGGCCTGAATACGAGATGCATTCCGCTCCCTTTGGCGCTTATCAATGAGGTGTACTTACAACCACAAGCCTAGATGAACTCTGTCACCCGCGATAAATAGGAACTAATGAAACACAGGCGGTTATATTCACTTGATGCTGCTTAATATACGAACACCGTGTACACACACACGCGCGCGCGCGCGCGACACACAAAGGAACAGGGATAGTAAAATTCAGGCGAAGACTTTTTGAGCACTCTATAGTAATACAAATTAGTTAACTAGATTGACAAGTTAAAATCGAGTGATAATTGTTGTGAGAGCAGAAATGTATTATGTGTGAATGTCTTTATTCAGTTAATTTCAATATTTTTGCCAATAGAGAAAGAACCGGTTTCTAACCTAGTTTCAAGGTTCCTTCATTGGAATTTCAACATCGACAGCATGGTATGTAAGTATGTATGTACGTACATATGTATGTATGTATGTATGTATGTATGTGCAGATTTGTATGTTTTATGTATGTATTCTCATGCATAGAGTTACATATCTAGACATGCTCATATATATTAAAATGATAAACTTCTGGAAAGTTTTACAGATTTTTTACAGTGCCAGTGATGGATCGGATCTGTAGCGTAGCGTTCGAATTAGTTTTCTCCTTCCTGGTTTTGAGAAACCTAATTTCTCAAGATTGGTATTTAGGCAGTGTGTTTCATATCCCAGGCTCCCAATAATTACAGGTATAAACTTGAACTTGTAATCTGGATAGAGTAACTGTAGATTTCTCAATAGTTCAACATGGGTGTTCTCTTTTTCACTGATCTTCAGCTCTATGTCAACACCCGCTGGGCAGTTAATTTCTACAACTGTGCACAGTTTCTCTTCTCTATCCTAAATCATTGTATCAGGTCTGTAACTGTAGATTTCTCAATAGTTCAACATGGGTGTTCTCTTTTTCACTGATCCTCAACTCTATGTCAACACCCGCTGGGCAGCTAATTTCTACAACTGTGCACAGTTTCTCTTCTCTATCCTAAATCATTGTATCAGGTCTGTAACTGTAGATTTCTCAATAGTTCAACATGGGTGTTCTCTTTTTCACTGATCCTCAACTCTATGTCAACACCCGCTGGGCAGCTAATTTCTACAACTGTGCACAGTTTCTCTTCTCTATCCTAAATCATTATATCAGGTTTGGTGTGCTTACATTTTATTGAGGTCTTCACTGGTACATTCCACCAGTATTCCTTTTCATTATGAGTGGCTATGGCTTCTAACATATTGTGGGTTCTTATTTCTTTGTCCTCGGGATTATTCTTCTGATGGATTTCATTATAGAGTGTCCTAGCTACAACATCGTGTCTCATCAGTAGATAATACCGTGATGACATTTTCGGACAACTGCTTATGATGTGGGTGACATTTTCAGTGTGTGCTCCACAAAGTCTGCATTGGTTGTCACATCTTACAGCTTTTCCCGCATCTCTATCCCTTTTGTGCATCAGCTACTTGGTTGATATTTCCTGTTCCTGGATTGCAAATGCATACCCTTCAAAGTGGGAGGTAATAATCCGGCTATTCATCCATGATAAGCTGCTTTGATGATCGATGTTACTACCAAACTGTATGTATGTATGTATGTATGCATGTATACGTGCAAATTTGCATATTTTGTTTTATGTATGTCTTCTCATGCATATACTTGCATATGTAGACATGCTTATATATACGTAAACGATAAACTCCTGGAAAGTTTTATGTATGTGTCTCTTCTATTTTTTAATTATTCGCAGAGAAGTTTCAACGTCTTCCTTCAATTTCCTTACACCATACATGTGGCTGTTTCTGACAAGAAATTCGCTTTCATGTAAAACAATTATATTTTGTAGTCGTTATCCGTAATCTACTCCCAAAACATTTCAGTAGCTCTACTTCGCATTGCCTGCAAACTTATATGTTCTGTGATCATTAAAGTGCAACCAGCCTTCAGTTTCATTTTCCGTTCCTAGGTTAATCGGAAACATAGATTGACGTGCTACTCATAAACCTTCTTGGTAGTTCAATTATTTGGTGAAAAAAAATATCACCAAAGTAACTTAAACCGTCCAAAGGACGGGTGCGTTTGCTAGTATATATATATATATATATATATATATATAAATTTAAGGAATGGTGTTATTTTGTGATCTTTGCTACCCTGGTTTCTATTAACCCATTTATTCTATCCGAATTATTATTAATTAGGATAAAATAAATACATATAATTAAATATATATATATATATATATATATATATATATATATATATATATATATATATATATATATATATATATATATATATATATATATATATATATATCTGTTAAAGTCTTTTAAAGTCTGTCATACCGGCCATGATGAAATACCACAAGGTATAGAAAATACGTATTCGCCTTTATATATTTAATCCTTTATATTGAACACTCAATATTTCATCTATTCAATAAGACATATTCAATATATTCAATAAGACATTCAATACTTTATTTCATTGTACCATCCATTTTTATTTTATATTATATATTGTATATTATATTATATATTGTATATTCCATATTCTATATCCCACATTGGTTTTGCAGGAATATAAATAAAACATAAAAAACAGACAGTGTTGGAACTCTTTTAAACAAAATAATATATTCCTCTATACACAATCATACAAAAACCCCTTTTTTTGTATTCATTTTTACTCGCATATATATATATCTGTAAAAATATGTGACACTTATTCAGTAGCCATGATAAAACTCCGAGTTTCGGATGCCAGGGTGGGTGCCCACGCCAACATCTCTTCAGTTATCCGGCCAATTGAAAATTCCTGTAAAAAATGACCGTTAAAAACAAAGGGAAAATTACTGTGTAGTGACAAGGTCAAAACGCGTCTAACACTGCGTCGCATGCACGCATATATCCATATACGCACGCACATATCTCTATATAAGCACGCATATATCTACATACGTACGCATCCACGCGCACACTCACAAGCGCGCACATATAAAGTTCCTTGTACGTGTCTATAAGCGTACAGAAAAAATATGTGTGGAAAAAAATACAAAAACATTAGCCCTATAATTATGTAAAAAACATAAAAATAAGTAAAAATATTAAAAAATATAAAAATATAAAATCCAGGTAAAAAAGGTGAAAAGCTTATACATAGACACAATATAGAGACCTATCAGTACAGTCCCATCAGCAGGTCCTATCAGTACAAATATTAAAAATATAAAAAATATTTTAAAAAAATATAAGAAATGTAAGTAATAATTATAGAGAGATAAATTCCTCTATTTGCATAATATCGAGGTCTCTTTCTTTCTTTTGTTGTCCTTCCTGTCATATATATATATATATATATATATATATATATGTAGTGAAACTACCTATCGCCATTATATACAAACAAACTATTTTCTCACTATTATATATAAACAAGCACGGGCGTAGTGGAAAACATATTTCCCCGTCATCACGTGACTGATTATTATTTGAAGCGGCAACTGCTTAGTACCGTTCCCGCCAGACCGCAAACTGACCAATCACGGCCCCTAATAAGGTCACGTGATAGAGTATTTTTCTGATGCCTTTGGGAGCCTACCATCAACTATAAATAGCCTAGATTCAGCGGCAAAATTTGTCTCGGTTCAGATCTCTTAGAGACCTGTTCCGTGTACCACACAGATCAGCAGCAGCAGTTCCAGCGACTACATCAACAGCTTCGTTCAGCTACGACTACCACCGACGTCGCCATCAGCAACACGAGTCTACGACTACTAACCAGCATCATCGCCACCAGCATCGCCAACATAGTCAACACGACTTTAACTACGAACTACAAGATTCGCCACCAGCATCGCTAACATAGTCAACACGACTTTAGCTACGAACTACAAGATTCGCCACCAGCATCGCCAACCTCGTCAACACGACTTTCTACGTACACCAGCAACCAAACTACCGCGGCACATCTCTCTTCGATTCTGTTTGGTGATTGGTCTTCACCACGAAATAATAGACAAGAGCCCAGCCTGCGATAAACGTCTGTCCTCAAGAACCCGGCCCGGCATGGAAGCCACAACATCACAACTAGTGATCGCTCTGCCACACACACGCCTCAACTTCTTTCATATATATAGACTCTTCCTATTGTGTACTCTAAGAACTGGTATAAATGCTCACACGTGTTACTGACTCTTTTTATTTGCTGTATCTTACATACACATACATGTATCACTTACACACACTCTTTTCTTTATACGACGGCCTGTCTTTTATTATGTTTTAACGTGTCGCATTCACACTCACACACAGACATACATTTTAATGTCACAATAATAATTTTCTGTTATTCATCTCATACGGTTGTCTTCTATCGTCTTAATTACAGGTCATTTACGAATTCACTATGTTATCGTAGTATAACATATTTGTATATCATCTTTGGTAAAATTTTTGTGTTCGACCGTGTGACGCGTTTTAAATAAAAGGAGTCCTGTTTTTTTCCATTCGTCACCATTTCTCCTTTTTGGGTGCGCACGGTCGTTCTTACACACACACACACACACACACACACACACACACACACACACACACACACACACATATATATATATATATATATATATATATATATATATTGATATACATATATACGACGTGTTTCTTTCTGTTTACGTCTACCAAATCCATTCACAAGTCTTTGGACGACCTGAGACTACAGCAGAAGACACTTGCCCAAGGTGCAACACAGTAGGACTGAACCCAAGTCCAAATAGTTCGGAAGTCAGCTCCTTACCCATACAACAACACCTTTATGATACTCCCAGCTTTCGATGAAGATTCGAACCAGTGGCGTTGTACACCGTCAGAGCTCCGTATCTTATAATCACAACGATCTAGAAGTATCTGTTCTCACTGGTGAGCTGTCAAAACTTTAACAAAAGGGCAGGCCCATCACCAGATTTTTGTTCCTGGGGGTGGGGTGGGGGTGTGCTTCAGAGTATTCTGGGTGGGCACTAATTTGAAATAATGCTACAGTGGAGTTTCAAAATAAATGTATTACTGTAAATCTAAGGATCCAGTGCACCCCATAAGCGACGGACATGCAAGAGGGTCATTGAAATGCCAAAATTTCAACAAGTGTGTATGTATACATACACACACACATATATATTGTGTATGCATACCCCCCCCCCCCCCCCACACCGCCTCACACACATATATATCATAATTGGCAATATAATGCTAAAATAGATATATATGAAAGTAACTATGTTTATATTTGCAGAAGTGTTTATCTTTTATGTATTGAAAATATTTTAAAGAACGAAAGTATTCGATGATGAAAGCATTTCGGAATTAATTAGGTACGCTAACCTCCAATATTTCAGAAATTTTAATTGCATTCTTTTTCATAAATATCATAAATATCAGTATTCTTTTAATGTATAACAATTAAAAAAATTTACGCATTTTAAAATTCCTTATTATTATTTTATTCTGCTTGTTACTGCCTGGCTTTTCCGAGTGTTACACTCAAGTTATCAATAGAAGTTATTACTAGAATGAAAGAAATACACATAGAGAGAAGGTGGGGAGGGAGAGAGAGACGGTTTTGTATTATTAGAGAGAGAGTGAAGGAAAGGTAGGAGGTGAATATTATTCTGTATTTGTAAGTTGAAAACGCAGGCACGCTCGAAATGTTTAACAACAAAACAATGTCATGAAGATCTATAAATTTACGTTTTAAAAAGATTATATTCAGGCTGTGTGGTAAGTAGCTTGCTTACCAACCACATGGTTCCAGGTTCAGTCCCACTGCGTGGCACCTTGGGCAAGTGTCTTCTACTATAGCCTCGGGCCGACCAAAGCCTTGTGAGTGGATTTGGTAGACGGAAACTGAAAGAAGCCCGTCGTATATATGTATATATATATATATATGTATGTGTGTGTGTATGTTTGTGTGTCTGTGTTTGTCCCCCCCAACATCGCTTGACAACCGATGCTGGTGTGTTTAGGTACCCGTAACTTACCGGTTCGGCAAAAGAGACCGATAGAATAAGCACTAGGCTTCCAAAGAATAAGTCCTGGGGTCGATTTGATCGATTAAAGGCGGTGCTCCAACATGGCCACAGTCAAATGACTGAAACCAGTGAAAGAGTAAAGAGTTAGTTAAATTAAAGTGAAATAACGTTAGGAAATAGCTGTGGAAGTTACACTTTTATCTTTTACGCGTTCCAGACCAACGCCTGTGGCCACGTTGGGACAACGCTGTTATTCATTTTTTTTCTTTCTCGTTATTAGGTTTAAATACTTATCAGTTTTATAAAACTAAGCAGATACACCCATCGGCAGAAGGGTGAGTAGATATGATTATGATAGCTACTTAGACAGACAGGCGGGCAGGCAGACAGGCAGGCAGTAAGTCGAACAGGTAGGTAGGTAGGTGAGCCCACCGATATATCAAAAGTTATGCAAATAGAAAGATATATTAACAGATATACAAATAGATAGATTGCTGAATTCCAGTGGAATGAAAAGAAATAAAAATATTCTTCCATTAGTTCCATTCACTTGGTTTTGGTTAGATCAGGGCTACCGTTGAAGTAACTTGCACAAGGTGTTGTACTGTGGAGCAATAACACAATCCAACAGGTATTTTGTTGTCAGTGCGTTTTTACCCGATTTGAAAGTTTTTTGACATGAAGAATCTAAAAACGGAATACAATTTTCACTTTCATGTCCAGATTTTAAAATACCGCCCCACCCCCCACCCCATCAATTTTAGTAATTTTCTTCATTTTTCAGAAAAATGCGTCGCTTACCTGTGAAATTTTGTACAAAACTTCACGAGCTTGATGACCAGGAATTCTCAACCGAGCCAGATGAAGACAGATGATCCTGATTAGTTTGGCACTAGCTCATCAAACCCTCAGCTATTTGATCAAAATGAACAACTCAGTAACTTGGTAAGGAACTTGTACAAAGTATATATTTTATATAACTCACTGTATAAAGGTGCAAAAAGGAGGTCAAAAACCACGAAAAACAGCACCAAACGATGCAACTTATACAATGTATATACAATGAATTGATAAAGAACTTATATTAATACAAAAGAATTTGCAGAAATTCTTGCGTCTCGATTAAAAGGAAAACATCCTTCTTAAAGAAGAAATCAAAGTCATCTTTTATCACACTAGGGATGCTGAATTTCTTCTGCTCTTCACAGAAAATGATGAGTTAGTGCATTGCACAAACATTGAAAGGCTGCTTCGAAAGGTGGGATTAACTAGTGTTTGAACCTATGACGCAACTGATTGGCGCCTTTTTATTGATAACTCGAAAAGAAGTTTGAAATGTGTTCAGTTTGATAATGAAAATATATTGCTTCTGTTCCACTTAACAAAACTAGCGATGAAATATGAAGTCATGAAGGCTGAGCTGGAGAAAATTAAGTACTACAGACATCAGTGGGTGGTGTACGTGGACTTTAAGATGATCGATTTTCTCCTTGGCCAACAAAGTAGATACACTAAATATCCAAATTTTTTATGTCTGTGGGATGGCAAAGTCCGGGAAAAACATTTTGATCTAAGAATGGCTGCAGGGATCATTAGTTCCAGGGCACTTCCACTCTATATAAAACTTGGCATTATGAAGTAGTTTGTTAAAGCTCTGGATAATGATGGACCATGCTTTCACTATATCTGCAGCAAATTTGGAACATTTGATGGACCTCAGATCAGACAATTGATAAAAGATAGGAACTTTGTAAATTCAATGAATTGCATTGAGGCAGTGGCTGGAATTAATTTGTAATAGTTATAAATGACTTTCTGAGCAACAAGAAAGCAGTCAGTTATACTGAAGTAGTTGAAACACGCTGGAGAACTTTCAAAAGTTGGTAGGAAATATGACAGTAGAACTGCACCATGTCCACAGTCACTTTGATAAATTCTTCTGAAAATCTAGGTGACACAAGTGACGAGCAAGGAGAATATTTCCATCAGGACAAAAATTCAATGGAACAAAAGTATCAAGGCAGATGAGACTTGCATATGATAGTGAACTATATGCTGAATCTTGGTTAGTGATCTTCCTGAGGTTCAGAGATGAAGAAAAATCATCCAAATGCATATTCATCGGAAATTAGACATAAACAATGATATAGAAATATGATTGTAGAAATTTTAAGATTTTTACTAGTTTTTCAGTGGAATTTTAAGAAAACATTTTGGTTTTGAAGAAAAAACAATTTCTATTTCTTGTTCCTCAACAACAGTCTTGTTGGAAAAACAATGACACTCTATGGATTTATTATCTTAAAACCTTGACGTGATGGTAAAATTAGATGTCATTTTCAGATTCAGGGTGTCAAAAAAAAAACACTTGTTTAGGTCCAGATTTTTTTATCAAATGCCTCTCCTGTGAACGAGCTCATTCCCTCTGTCAAATTGATATTACCTGAACAGGAGCAAGATGCAGTGTGACACACCTTATATCGAACTGATTGCAGAATGAAATATTTTTCTAAAGAACACAACACATCGCCTGGTCCGAGAATCGAAATGACGATCTTGCGACTGTGAAGGCAACACCCTCACCACTAGGTCACTTGCACACACACACACACATGCATATTTAAAAAGGAGAGCAAGTTATCTCTTCTGTCCGTAGACTGTGGTGTCACCTTGGGAAAGTGCTAGCAACTTCTTAACGTTCCGTACCAGGAATACGGTGAAGGTGTCGGCAGTAGGACGTTGGATAACCGACAAGGCGGAGGAGTCCTAAACTAACGGCTTGAAGGTTATTGCGAACAAGTGGAAGATCTGTACCAACAGACAACGGTTGGGCGTCAACTAGATAGATAGATAGATAGATAGATATTGCTTCCACCACAACCACATGCAAGCCCGGGTGCTATAGCACAATTAATAATTGTCAGGGAGGAGCATTCTGGACCATTTGTCTTAGTACAAGTGAATTGTTATAGGTGGCTACTGATTGATTGCTCAGTTCAACACGACATTTAAACTTTCATCAGCTGACATTAGTTGCTGTCTATTGTTGTTTTAGATCAATATTTGCAACATCTTTCATCTAAATTGAGTTATTCTGATTAATGTGGCAGATGTTGGTTTTATTTCCATTAAGATGTGGTGTAAGGAGAAATGACTGACACAACATGACACTAGATTATTTTTACTTCAAAGAATAGAATACTGGTTTACTAATTTCTAGAACCAGACCACCCCATCCATTTTTTTCTCTCGTGGTAAACTCTTTTGTCGTCAGCATTTTCGCCGTAAACTCTGTTGCCGTAATAATTTTTCCTGTTGGTGCAAACATTCTTGCATCTCTGCTATAATGTTTGGTATACAACAAAGGCACTCTATTCGAACAGTATAGTTCGTAGTGTCTGGTTGTTAGAAATAAAGCACCAGTAACAATAATAACATGGGTAAACTAATAACATTTGGTTATCTAGTTAGTTCAGTCTTCTACTTTATAAATGCTGTTTTATAAAGTTTTTTTGTTTGTTTGTAACGAGCAAACTATGAACCGAACAATAGATTCAAACGTGGTACACATTTTTATATATCTATATGACCCTATCTACCTGCTCTGAAAGTTTCAGCGCCTCGTTGATGATTTGAAGAGGAAATGTGAGAAAATGTACTTTGGTGTTCACATACAGTTTGTTTTTATATAAATGTATGAGTGTGTGTGTGTGTCTGTGTGTGTAAGGCGCAGACGTGACTGTGTGGTAGGAAGCTTGCTTCCCAACCACTTGGTTTTGGGTTCAGTCCCTCTGCGTAGCAACGTGGGCAAGTGTCTTCTACTATAGTCCAGGACCGACGAAAGCCTGGTGAGTAAATTTGGTAGACGGAAACTGAAAGAAGCCTGTCGTATATATATATATATATATATATATATATATATATATATATATACTATAAATAATATATATATATACGTATATGTGGTCACAGGACGTCATGAAACGTGTACAACAAGAAAATAAGGAAAAACAACGAAAGACACAAATGAAAAACAAGACAAACAACATAAAGAACGACCCTTCATCAGTTGTTGGTTGTTTTTTCTAATCTCGTAATTCGAGCATTTAACAACAATATACGCTTTCAATAAAACAGTTGCCACCACAAAGCAAATTAAATAAAATTTAGGATTTTGCAGAGGGTCAAAATTTGGTAACACAAAACAGGGCAGTGAAAAGTAACAGCAAGGGCTGTTAAGCCTAAACGCGGTTGTGGTGGCGAACGCGTAAATCAAGCTTGGACAGGAGACAAACAAGAATAGGTCTTCCTTGTTCCAGCTACAACGGAGAGAAAGAAAGAAACACAAATTAGGAAAAGAAAGAAAGATGGCCAATGTCACGTGGGAGCCACGTGGGCAAGGGAGGAGTGAGGGAGAGTAACAGAGTAATAGGTTAGAATAATGGGAAAAGGGGAGATAAAAGAATAAGAAAGGGATCTATTTTAAAACGGGGGCGCCAGTTTTCATTTATGTTTTATGTAGTGTTTTTGGTACGGAAAGACTTTCAAACTTCGTATACTTATCTATTTTGTGTTATAGAACAGAAAAATATTTTTGTATTCGAATTTATTTCATGTAAAAAATTGTCTTATTTCGATAATTTCTACTAATCACTGACGTCTATTCAGTTGAAAACAGTTAGCGCTGTAACGGTGTATATCGTATTAATCCCCTAACCCTAACCCTAACTAGACTGTTAACCGTAACCGTAACCGTAACCCTAACCCTAAAACTAACCCTAACTCTAGAATCCGAACTCTAAAATTGTTACACACATAGATACGCACAGCGTAATTCAATATATAAACAATATATGCGTATAAATTACGATTAAACCGGATGAAATATGTCACAGGGAATAACATTTTTATGACCGCCCAGCAGTAAGTCTATTCAGCTGAATAGACCGTCAGTGATTGGTTGAAATTACAGAAATACGACAACTTTAACATGGAATAACTTGCGAATTCCTTTTTTTTGTTAAGAAGACTAAGAGTAAAAGATGTTTTATATGACACATTCTACCAGTGTCCCAAGTTTCAAAGTGTTTCGTTAGTGTTTCGTTAAGAAAATACTGGCGCCCCCGTTTTAAAATAGATCCTAAGAAAGAGAAAGAGAAAAAAAAGAAAGAGTAAAAAGATCGTATAGAGTGCGCATCAGAATTATTAAGACAAAATTTACTTGGTTTCTATGTGTGTGTGTCTTTGTATCTGTGCTTGTGCCCCTCTTTCCGCTTGACAACCGGTGTTAGTGTATTTACGACACCGTAACTTAGCGGTTCGGCAAAAAGGGTATGATAGAATAAGTACTAAAACCATTCAAGTCGGTGCCCCAGCATGGCCGCTGTCAAAATGACTGAAAGAAGTAAAGGATAAAAGATAAAATAACCCCGAGGACTGTGATCTAGAACCTAATTATCCAAGGACTGTGTCCTAGAACCCAATTATCTGGGGACTGTGTCCTGGAACCCAATTATCCAGGAACTGTGTCCTAGAACCCAGTTCACTCTACCACTCTTCCGATCACTTTCTCATATCAGTAACATTATAGTATCGATATCTGTTGTGGTAGTGGTATTAATACTTACTTGTCGAATGGAAATTTGCAAGATTGCAAAACCTGAGCTTCTGAAACAAGAATGATTTTTCAAGAAAACTCTCTAGCATTCACTTGAATAAAATACAATCATGAGGATTACGTTTTCTATCACGCGACAAGATTTAGTTATTGTTCAGAGAATAAACGTATTTAATTCATAATTTATTATTGGTAATAAGTTATTAAAGACTGACGTGTAATTTCCCCAAGATATATTAATAACACGTCAGAAAACAAACAACTTCATAGGTCATAAATTCCACGGCCACGTCACACCAGCTTTATTAAAACTGAGAGAACAGGTGTGAGAAATTGAATTATATTGATTGGTCGTAATTGTCGAATGTCAATGAAAATAACACCTGCTTACGGGTGAACTGGTGGGAAGAGGAAATAGAATCTATATTTTGGAGATAAAAGTATAGTTATAGAAAAATATATACAACCATCAATATAATATATACCTTTACACACATGCACACACACATGAACACACACACACATACATACATACACACATAGGTGCAGGCGCGGCTGAGTGGGAAGAAGTTTGCTTCTCAACACATGGTTCCGAGTTGTTACACTGCACCCTGGGAAAATGTCTTCTACTATTGCCTCACGGATTTGGTAGACGGGTGCGTGCTGCTTATCTATTCATATATTGCGAACATGGACGAACGATTGCTATTTCTAGCCGACAAGTATACCACTACTGAGTAAGGGTGTGACCTTGAAACCCGCTGGTCTACCGGTTTTGTCGTCGCTAGATGGGAATTGTTCGCTCCCTTGTTCGCAATATATCGGACACAGATATTGTGTCGTTAACCGGCTGGAGGAAGTGTCGTGAAATTTGTTCAGAAATTGTTTCCATTAACAAACGTAGAAAAATGGTACGAACTGAAGAAGAACCTATGCAAATCGATGAGTTTCGGTTTGCAAGACGCTAAAAATACAACAGAGGCAGAACGCTGCAAGGAGACCATGTCCCTGATTCATCTGATAGCGAAGCTGAAGTAGAAAACACCAGAAACCATGGAAGACGCATTGATGGACCCTGGGTCTTTGGATTGAAGAAGGTGCAGATTGCCGCTATTTTTATGTAGAAAAAAGAAATCGTGAAACAAGAAGCCATAATTCAGAGAGAAGTTGCAGAAAATTCGGTTATTCATTACGACGAATGGCCAGCGTACTCCAATCTAAATCGTCTCAATTTCCGCCATTCTACTGTGAGCCGCCAAAGACATGCTGATCCAAACACTGGAACCAATACTAAAGCAACTGAAAGAACCTGGTTGGATTCGAAAATTCGTACTTTGGAAAAGATGAGAGGAGTGAAGCAAAGAGCCTTCCAATCTTACCTTGATTATTTCTGTTGGCTACAGATGAGGAGGAAGATTGCTGAAGACCTTTTCCTTGCGTTTCTAGCAGATATTCGCTCAAATCATCGATAAAATTGTTCAAATTTTATTTCATCTTTATTATCAAATTGTTATTTAAATTTTTTATAAATTCTTTTGTACATACTTAGCATTGTAAATGCACTTTTTTCAAGTTCTTACTATTATGAAAAGTTAGCAAATTTTCAGTCTTTCCCTTTTCTTCGAGCTTCATTCATTTTCCCATCACAACGATGACATGGTGCAACATTTTCCTCATCCTCTAAAAAGCCATTTCTTCGTAAAAATGCAATTGCCTTCGTCTTGTCGTTGATCACATCGTAAAAATCATTAGCCAAAATTTTAAGGGGTTTTAGAAATCGAAAAGTAAACTATACAATAACCTAAAGTAAATACCCTTTAAGTTATAGATCACACACCAAGTACACCAAGGGATTTTAGAAACTGAAATGTAAACTAAAATGTAACCTAAAGTACTCGTTCCTTAAGTTGTAGATCATACGCCGTGTTTTCTTTCTTGATAAATATTGTAGCATTTGGGTGTGCTAACACAGCATCCACTTTTAAGGGAATTTCTTCCCTAAGGTGTCCAGGATAGACCTGGATCCAACAGAAGATGCACCAGAAGTGTGAACGCAATCAGCACTCAAGTTCGGGAATATATCGGGTTAGCCGGAACTACCCTCAAGCGGCGCCTGTACAACCACAGGTCCTTTTTCCGGATTCCGGAAAGATGATTTATCACGTCTCTGTCAAGTCACATGTGGTACCTTAAAGATGAAGGGGCCCCATACGATATTAAGTGGAGGATCATAGAGTGGCTGGGATCCCATATCAACGGGAGCGGACGATACAAGTTTTGCATAGCTGAGCGAGCAAGGATCCTCAAGTCTCCCCAGAACCAGAATTGCTGTTTAAATTTCCGACACGAGATTTATAGCATTCCCCATTTATCGATTAAATCTGAAAAAAGTCGTAACGGGCTAGAAGCAACCTAAGGGTGGGGTTCTCCGTTCGCCATTTTAGCCCATATGGAATACATAATTTCTAATACAGACATACGTACGTACTTATGTATGTATGTATGTATGTATGTATGTAGTAAATATTTTAAAATGTTTAAAAAGCATAAAACTAGACTTGCATCTTCTAATAGCCGGAACCTCGCGTAAATTATAGCAGCATACAACGCGAATAAGTTAAGTAATTTCAATGAGAATACTGATGGTAATAACTCAAATATAAATAGTGAATTAGCAATAAATAGTAACGATGTTAATATAATGGACCAGGCTAGGGTCGCAAAGAATAGCTATAGCAGAAGCACTAATCAAAAGGAAGTAACCGTAACTAACTCAAATGCGAGACTAAGAAAGAAAGACAAGAACGCTAGAAAATGCTGTACTCAGAATGTCATCAATGGGAATAGCGGAAATAACTTGAAACATAGGCGAAATAAGTTAGAAATTTCCCTGAATGACACCAACATAAAAAAATAATAATAGAATTAGAAAAGCTAATACCTGTGGTTTCACAAGGAATAGACAATGCCCATTAAACTACTAATGTAAGATTTAAAATGTGATTTACAAGTGCAGAGTTACATAAGAAGACAAAGAGTATTTGCATATAGGTGCCAGCTCACGTTTTATTAAAGAATAGCTAACCATGAAAATTCTTTGAGATATAGAAACAAGAAAAAGTGTGAAAGCCATTGTGGTGTTGATCAAACATATCTGTTAAGTCACTAGCAATGATAATGAAGTTACTTCCAGTCAATGTATTACACAACACGTATTTAAGTATATATATATATATATATATATATATATATGCTCTTACTCTTTTCTCTTTTACTTGTTTCAGTCATTTGACTGCGGCCATGCTGGAGCACCGCCTTTAGTCGAGCAAATCGACCCCAGGACTTATTCTTCGGAAGCCTAGTACTTATTCTATCGGTCTCTTTTGCCGGACCGCTAAGTTACAGGGATGTAAACACACCAACATCGGTTGTCAAGCGATGTTGGGGGGACAAACACAGACACACAAACATATATATATACATACATACGACGGGCTTCTTTCAGTTTCCGTCTATTCACAAAGCTTTGGTCAGACCGAGGCTATAGTAGAAGACACTTGCTCAAGGTGCCACACAGTGGGACTGAACCCAGAACCATGTGGTTGGTAAGCTAGCTACTTACCACACAGCCACTCCTGCATCTATATATAAACACACACACACACACACAGATATATATATATATATATATATATATATATATATATATATATATATATATATATGTATATATATATATATATAAACACACACACATATATATGTATGTACACATACACAAATGCATGTGTGAAGGACAGAAGCAGTAATTTGTATTGGGAAAATCTTTGAAGGGCTAGCTCTACACTTTGGTAATGAGAGCTACACTAACAACCAAACTCGTTGCTACTACAGAGTCCCCAAAATCTCATACTTTCTGTTATATTTTATAATCAGATTCTGCAACAGTTTAGGGTTCAAAGGTTTGCAGCTTTTCAATATCTTGTCAAAGAACTCTACATGGAGTAGATGCAAGTGTATTCAAGAAATGTCCAGATATTCTACTACTATCTGTAATCCCAGATGAACTAATGTCGCTGAAAGGAACTTTGCCATCTCAACACCTGGAACAAAGTCACATCCCTCAATACTGCACTGCTACTCTGTCACAAGGTCTTGAGCATGCAAGTTACTTGGCAACTACATTAGTGTTGGTATCATAAAAAAAAAAACATCCAGTACATTCTATATAGTGGTTGGCATTAAGAAGGGTATCCAGCCATAGAAACCTTGTCAAAGTAGACAGACCAACACAGCCATCAAGCCTGTCAGATCCTGTTACACTGTATAACACATGCCAGCATGGAATAATGATGTTAAATGATGATGATGATGATTTACCCACATTTGCTGCAAATGAATGTATATTCAGAGAGTGATACACCAAGTTCTAGCACAGGAAGATACAGGCACATAAATAAAAAGGTATACACAAACATGCACACACACTTACATAAACAAGTACACACACAGAGAAACAAATATACATGTACTAACATACATTCACAAACAGATACAGCCATGACCATACAGACACACAAACAAGTATATACACAGAAACTTACACAGAAACAGACAATTTGAGTCACTCTAGAAATAGCAGCCAAATGTCTTCTTCTTTCTTGTCTTTAACTCTCCAACGCGGAGTATAGGCCACTTATAATTGAATTCCATGTCACATAATTTTTCGCTTCTGTACTTATACTCTGCCATGAATGTCCCCCTTTCTCTAGTTCCTTTAGTGTTGATCTATGCCACAAGTTCTTAGGCCTATCCTTCTTTCTATATCCATCCGGATTCCACTGTAAAGCACTTTTCGCTACATTTGGTGTGTCCTTTCTAATTGTGCTACCACTCCACTTCCACTTTTTCTTAAATATTTACTCCCTAATCGAAACTTGATTCGTTCTTTGCCATAGCTCCACATTGCTTATGTGTTCAGGCCATCTGATTTTAAGTATACTGCGCAAGCACCTGTTGATGAATGATTGCATTTGCTTATTTGACTTAACTGTTGTTCGCCATGTCTCAGCCCCATACAATAACACTGCTTTTACGTTAGTGTTAAAAATTCTTATTTTGTTCTTTATTGAAATTACACTTGCGCTCCATACTTTTTTTAACAGGTAAAAAGCGGCCCTTGCCTTACTTATTCTTGTCTTAATATCTTCGTCGGTGCCGCCTGAGAACGTTATCTTACTACCTAAATACGTAAACTCGGCTACATCCTCTAGTTCACCGGTTTCTAGTTTAATACGTTCACTGTCTACATATCACATATTAATATCTTAAAAAGTAGCTTGCTTTGGATAATATCGTCCAGGACTTAGAGTGTTTGACAATAAACTGGAATGGTTATTACTAGAATGTTTTTGATCATTGATCTGCCTTCTAAGACTGACTCAGGGTTAAACATCAACAACAGTAAGAATCAAAATAATATGGAGTCGATTTTGGGGGTTGAAAATAATATTTATTTTTTTGATGTTTGATGAAAATTTTTTTTAACAAATTTCAAAATTAACAATTAGGGAAAGTTCCGGGTATGATTGTGTATGATAGAGATAGGAATGCTGCAGTTCAAACATTGGGAATATATGACTTGTCCTAAGAATAGCAGCAGTAACACAGCAGCATCAATTTGGTAACTGGGAACGGAATTCATCAAATATATAGCCAGGTATATGGCTTTCTAGGGTCTGAAAGAAAAAAGAAAAGGAGAAAAATTGAAAATATTTAAGTTTAGCAATTAACTATGTAACATTGCATTGTTAATAATTCTTGATATTTAAAATATTACACTTTTGTGGGGAAGAAAATGACCAAATTGAAAGACTGGATCAGTTCAAGGGATATTCTTCGTGTTTGAACAGAATTTCAGTATGCAAGAGACTATGATATAAAGAAGAGACTCTTGAAGGAAGCAACTAGAAGGATGTAAAATTGGTGGACAAAGTGATGAAAGGAACAAAGTGAGTTAAATAGCATGATTAATTAGGAAAAAAATTAACTTTGATGAAATGTACTTCAGATTTGTACCAGAACAGTGTACCATCAATATGCTTTTCCTTCTGAGAGAACTAAAGAAGTCACTCTACCTAGCATTCATTGATCTAAAGAAAACTTTTGACAGGGTACATGTTCTGTGGTTGAATAACCACTAAGAAAACCTGTGAGGCGACTGTTGTTATTGTTAGGCCTAACTCATCGTAAAGTAGATACCACCATGACCGATATCCAAATTACCGTGAAAAGGCTAGCCACTGGATTTGGTTAAAACGAGGCGATGAGCGATGGCTAGAATACTGAGCAAACGGGGCCTCACATCAGTGAGTGGAGGATAGTGTGTATTGATGCCATCGAGAGGTAGGCCCCGAAACAATGCACATTCGCTCCTGATAAGCTTATACAATTACTAGCTTCCAGTATACAGAGCTTTTAATTAATAGCACTTGAATGTACAAGTTGTTTGCAAAACATGTTCTTCATCATCATCATCGTTTAACGTCTGTTTTCCATGCTAGCATGGGTTGAACGATTTGACTGAGAACTGGTGAAAACCAGATGGCAACACCAGGCTCCAATCTGATTTGGCAGAGTTTCTACAGCTGGATGCACTTCCTAATGCCAACCACTCCGAGAGTATAGTTCTGTGGTTGAATAACCACTAAAAAATCCTGGCGTAGATGAATGGTTGGTTAGAACCTTAGAAGCAACATATACAGAGCTATTAGCAAATTGAGAGTGAACAATAAGTTCAACTGAGAATTTAGCATGTATGAAAGTGTTCATGAGGGTTTGTTTCCCAGTCCCGCCTGTTTTATCAATTTTCTAGGCCATAATAGTTTAAGACCAGCTGTTCATGGAAACATCTATATGCCTAAGACTTAGTTCTCATATCTAAATCTTTTGAAGAGAAAAAATCCAAATGTAGAGGAAAATCCTGGAATTAGGAATTCTCAAAATTAAACCTAGCCAAAACAAAAGCTTCAGTTATCAAGATGGAAGACAAGACTTTACTGCCATCCAGGATGGGACATTATTAATTAACCACAGTCAGCACATACAGTGCGATACAGATTTGACTCACTAGTTTAGCTGTGTCCAAATCAATATACCTTATGTGTATATATATAAATATATAAATGGTTATACACAACTAATCTCTCTGGAGATCTAAGAAAGTTAAGAACTAGTTAGATCTAGTCTACATTCTCAGCCTACAGCGAGATAAAGGTAATGTACCTATTGGTTTCCTGTTTCAAAGTAAGATGAATAAATCATATAAATATATTCTCTTATCACCATATTTCTGCATTATTTACATTATTTACATTCAATGGATATTTGTCCTCATCTTGTTTGTTGTTAACATGTTTCGGCTGATATACCCTCCAGCTTTTTCAGGTGTCTTGGGGAAATTTCGAATTTGGGTTCTCATTTCTAATGTTTTTTTTCTTCAATGTTATTATTGTTATTATTATCATCATCATTATTATTATTATTATTATTATTATTATTATTGTTGTTGTTCAGATCACTGCTTGGAATCGAACTCAGAATCTTGGGGTTAGTAGCCCGTGCTCTTAACCACTACGCCATATGCTCGTTGAATGTAAATAATGCACATAATTCCTCATCTCTTAAATACAGAACTGCACCATATTTCAGTTGAAATATACTACTTAGCTCTAATTAATTTTGATAATAATGAAGAATTTTGTACAATCATTATTAAGCTAGTGTTCAAAATTTGAATTAATATGAAATTTGTAATCAGAGAGTGAGAGACAGTCATGGGAAGGTTGGTAGCATGTCATTTTTATCAGAGAGTTAGGGATAGTCATGGGTAGGTTGGTAGCACAGAAATAATGGTGACTGAATATTTTATAAGCAAATAAATACAATCAAGCTGCCATTCTTGCCCTCCTCTTTATATTTTTAAAGTTTTCTTATTTTGACATCATTTGGACTTAGAAATAAGTGCATAAAAAGCTCTCACCTTTCGTGTCAGGCCTCCATAGTAAAGGAAGTCTTCAACAAAAACTAAAGCATTGAGAACATCGTTTGATACATCGTGGTTTTTGGTGCTGAAGGAAAATATCAAATTATTGGATAAATCTATAACAACACTGTTAAGAGTAAAACAACAACAACAAAGAGAATATAAAAAAAACTATATAATCAAACAATTGGTATGCTAGTAACAAATTAATATTCTGTGAATGAGATATGGTCTGTATGTTGATAACAGGATTGACTCAGCCAGTGACCAAGTGGTGGTTTAAAGAAGGGAAACAGATTAAGACTACCATCCAACAACAGATAAAGTTCCTGAGTTCCTGTACAGTTGCCCCAAATCAATCATAGCATCAGAATTTTTACAGTTTCTTCCAATTAGAATCTGACAATTCAGTTATGTTTAATAATATACAAAGGAGGGGGAGAAGAACCATGCTGCACTCTGTTGTTATAGAAACATTTCTCTACAAAAATGTCACAACACCTTTCAAATCTCATCATCTTCAAAAGAATTCTACTCTGTTGTTAAAGCAGCAACATAAAGATTAGTTATTACTTTTTTGATTATTTTTGTCTTTTTAGAACCTAAAACTTGTTAGCTGGAATCTACTTCAGCTTGAATCCATTCCTTGTACCTACATTTCTGTTTTCACACCAGTATTATTAGTTAAAAGGCGGCGAGCTGGTAGAGTCGTTAGTACGCTGGACGAAATGCTTAGCAGTATTTCACCCATTGATATGTTCTGAGTTCAAATTCCACCAAGGTCAACTTTGCTTTCATCCTATCGGGGTCGATAAATTAAGTACCAGTGAAATTCTGGGGTCAATGTAATTGACTAGTCCCCTCCCACAAAACTTCGGGCCTTGTGCCTATAATAGAGAGGATTATTACCATTAGTCATTATTATTATCATTATTATTATCATTATTATTATCATTATTATTATTATTATCATTATTATTATCATTATTATTATTATTATTAATTATTATTATTATTATTATTAATTATTATTATTATTATTAAGGTGGCAAGCTGGCAGAATCGTTAGCATGCTGGGCAAAATGCTTAGCGGCATTTTGTCTGTCTGTATGTTCAAATTCCACCAAGGTTGACTTTGCCTTTCATCCACTTGGTGTTGATAAATTAAGTACCAGTTGAGTACTGGAGTTGATGTAATTGACTCATCTTTGTCCCCAAAATGTCTGCTCTTGTGGCAAAATTTGAAACCATTATTATTATTATTATTATTATTATTATTATTAAGGTAGTGAGCTGGCAGAATCGTTAGCATGCTGGGTGAAATACTGAGTGGCATTTTGTCTATCTTCATGTTCAAATTTCACTGAGGTCAACTTTGCCTTTCAACCTCTTGGGGGTCAATAAATCAAGTACCAGTTAAGTACTGTGGTTGATGTAATTGACTTAATCCCCACCCCCAATTTCAGGCCTTGTGCCTATAGCATAAAGGATTATTATTATTATTACTATTATTATTATAATTATTATTAAGGCGGAGAGCTGGCAGAATTGTTAGCATGTTGGGCAAAATGCTTAGCAGCATTTCATCTGTCTTTATGTTCTGAGTTCAAATTCTGCCAAGGTTGACTTTACCTTTAATCCTTTCAGAGTTGATAAATTAAGTACCAGTGAATCACCAGGGTTGATGTAATTCACTGGTACCCTCTCCACAAAAATTTCAGGCCTTGTGCCTTTAGTACAAAGGATTATCATTATTACTATTCATCATCATCATCGTTTAACGTCCGCTTTCCATGCTAGCATGGGTTGGACGATTTGACTGAGGACTGGTGAAACCGGATGGCAACACCAGGCTCCAGTCCGATTTGGCAGAGTTTCTACAGCTGGATGCCCTTCCTAACGCCAACCACTCAGAGAGTGTAGTGGGTGCTTTTACGTGTCACCTGCACGAAAACGGCCACGCTCGAAATGGTGTCTTTTATGTGCCACCCGCACAAGCCAGTCCAGGGGCACCGGCAACGATCTCGCTCGAAAATCCTACAGGAGCCAGTCAGGCGGTACTGGCAACGGCCACGCTCAAAATGGTGCATCTCATGTGCCACCCGCACAAGAACCAGTCCAGGGGCACTGGCAACGATCTTACTTGGCTTGCCGGTCTTCTCACGCACAGCCCATTTCCAAAGGTCTCGGTCCGTAGTCATCGCCTCGGTGAGGCCCAATGTACGAAGGTCTTGCCTCACCACCTCAGCCCAGGTCTTCCTGGGCCTACCTCTTCCACGGGTTCCCTCAACTGTTAGGGTGTGGCACTTTTTCACGCAGCTATCCTCCTCCATTCTCACCACATGTCCATACCAGCGCAATCGTCTCTCTTGCACGCCACAACTGATGCTTCTAATGTTCAGCTTTTCTCTCAAGATACTTACACTCTGACGGGTATTCACATTGACATTACACATCCAACGGAGCATACTGGCTTCATTCCTTGCGAGCTTACGTATGTCCTCAGCAGTTACAGCCCATGTTTCACTGCCATGTAGCATGGTTGTTCGTACGCATGCGTCATACAGTCTGCCTTTTACTCTGAGTGAGAGTCCCTTTGTCGCCAGCAGGGGTAAGAGCTCTCTAAACTTTGCCCAGGCTATTCTTATTCTAGCAGCTACACTTTCAGCGCACCCACCCCCACTACTAACTTGGTCGCCCAGATAGCGGAAGCTATCGACTACCTCTAGTTTTTCACCCTGGAATGAGATAGAAGTTGTTTCCTGTTTGTTTGCAGTCTTTATTGCACCTGAACATCTGCCACAAACAAAAACTAGCTTGCTAGTTAACCTGCCTTTGATGTTGCTGCACCTCTTATGTGTCCATAGCTTGCACCGGGTACATCTTATAGAGTTACTACCTACTCCTTTTCTACATACTGAGCAGGGCCATCTACCTGAAGGGGTTTGTGTTTTATCTACCTTCCTACTTATTAGGATTTTGGTTTTAGCTAGGTTGACTCTAAGGCCCTTCAATTCTAGACCTTGCTTCCACACCTGAAACTTCTCCTCTAGTTCTGATAGTGACTCCGCAATTAGGGCAAGGTCATCAGCATAGAGGAGCTCCCAGGGGCAACCTGTCTTGAACTCCTCTGTGATTGCCTGGAGGACTATGGTAAATAATAGGGGGCTGAGGACGGAACCTTGGTGGACCCCTACCTCTACCCGGAATTCATTGCTGTACTCATTTCCAACCCTCACCTTACTGGCAGCATCTCTGTACATGGCTCGCACAGCTCTCACTAACCATTCTTCTATCCCAAGTTTCCTCATTGACCACCAGATAAGGGATCGGGGGACCCTGTCAAAGGCTTTCTCCATGTCAACGAAAGCCAGGTACAGAGGTTTATCCTTAGCTAGGTATTTCTCCTGCAACTGTCTCACTAGGAATAAGGCATCAGTAGTGCTTTTACCTGGCACGAACCCAAACTGCATCTCATCTAAATTGATTCGCTCCCTAATTAGTTGGGCTATGACCCTCTCTGTAACTTTCATAACCTGATCTAACAGCTTGATGCCTCTGTAATTATTTGTATCTAAAGCGTCCCCTTTACCTTTGTAGCAGTTGACTATGATGCTGCTACACCAGTCATAGGGTATGACTCCTTCGTGTATCACCTGGTTCGTAATACGGGTGACTAGGCTATAGCCAACACTGCCAGATATTTTGAGCATCTCTGCAGTGATTCCTGATGGGCCGGGGGCTTTCCCGGTCTTCATACTCTTAATTGCTTTATCTACCCTGGTACTATCAACTCGGATAGCTGGTCCCTCTATTGGGTCGACATAAGGCAGGCTCTCTTTCTCCCATTCATTCTCTTTATTAAGCAATCTATCGTAGTGGCATCTCCAGACCTCTTTCTTTGCATCCTCATTTAATGCAAGCGTACCATCATCCATGCGAACACATTTCTCTCCTACAACATCACTATTCTCTCTCCTACACTGTCTTGCAACACGAAATACCTCGAGTCTTTGGTCCTCACGGCGCAGAACATTGGCAAATCTTTCCTTATCTGCTTCCCCTCTGGCTAAATAAACCTGTCGCCTAGCCTCCCTTCTGGCACATTGGTACAATTCCCTGCTACCACCGTTCTTCCAGTCCTTCCAAGCCTGTTTCTTTTGTCTAATAGCCCTGTCTACCTCCTTGTTCCACCACCACTATTATTATTATTATTATTATTATTATTATTATTATTGTTGTTATTTAAGGTGGAGAGCTAGCAGAATCATTAGCACACTAGGCGAGATGCTTAGCGGTATTTTGTCTGCTGCTACGTTTTGAGTTCAAATTTTGCTGAGGATGACTTTGCCTTCCATCCTTTCGGGGTCGATAAATCAAGTACCAGTTACATACTGAGGTCAATGTAATTGACTTAATCCCTTCCCCCAAATTTGAAGCCTTGTGCTTCCCATAGAAAGGATTATTATTATCATTATTATTATTATTATTATTATCATCATCATTAAGGCATTGAGCTGGCAGAATCATTGGGATGTCAAACAAAGTGCTTACTGACATTTCTTCTGGCTCTTTTACTCCTTGTAAAAAGTTGACTTTGTCTTTTGTCCTTTTGGCATTGATAAAGTAAGTACCAGTTGAGCACGGAGACTGATATAATTGACTTAACATGTCTCTTCAAAATTGCTGGCCTTGTGCCAAAATTTGAAAGAATCATTATTATTATTATCAGATTTTCTTTTTTTTCAATTTTGTTTCCATTTCTTGCCGAGTGTCTTCTTGACACCAAGGACAAAGAAAGTCTTTCATAAATATCATCATCATCATCATCGTATAACGTCCGCTTTCCATGCTAGCATGGGTTGGACGATTTGACTGAGTACTGGTGAAACCAGATGGCTACACCAGGCTCCAATCTAATTTGGCAGAGTTTCTACAGCTGGATGCCCTTCCTAACGCCCCTTGAAAATTGCTAGTTTTGAGCCTAAATCAGAAACATCATCATCATCATCATCATCGTTTAACGTCCGCTTTCCATGCTAGCATGGGTTGGACGATTTGACTGAGGACTGGTGAAACCGGATGGCAACACCAGGCTCCAATCTAATTTGGCAGAGTTTCTACAGCTGGATGCCCTTCCTAACGCCAACCACTCAGAGAGTGTAGTGGGTGCTTTTACGTGTCACCCGCACGAACCATTATTATTATTATTATTATTATTATTATTAAGGTGGTGAGCTGGCAGAATCGTTAGCACACCAGGTGAAATGCTTAGCAGTATTTCGTCAGCACATGACCTTGCAGTCGGTCTTAGTGAGAATTTTCTTCAGGTTAAGTAGCCCACCCTGCTCAAAAGGTCCTTGAATAAGGCTTGCTTAAGGATGATGAATGAAGCACTTGTGTTTCCAGAGGTGAATTATTCAAACCCCAAAGAAAACCTCTCAACACATTGCTATGATGTTCCTCCACTACTTCTGCTTGTGATCATAAATGCATTTATTGTCAGCCTGTAAGGGACATGCTCAACTGGTTAAAGTCAAGCAATTGACAAGCAAATCAGTGGTATTGAGCAGAATATTTGCTGTAGCCCATCTTTTATACCAAGACAAAAGAAGTACATGATAAGACTGCCAATCAGTTAAGATCAAAAACGTTGAGAGCCACTTTATTACCATTATGAAAGCAACTACTACATTTATGAGTAATAAAATGACTCGCCATGTTTCTTCATTCATACATACATACATACATACATACATACATACATTGTTGGCACTCCGACGCTTACGACGACGAGGGTTCCAGTTGATTCGATCAACAGAACAGCCTGCTTGTGAAATTAACGTGCAAGTGGCTGAGCACTCCACAGACACGTGTACCCTTAACGTAGTTCTCGGGGATATTCAGCGTGACACAGTGTGACAAGGCTGGCCCTTTGAATTACAAGTACAACAGAAACAGAAAGTAAGAGCGAGAGAAAGTTGTGGTGAAAGAGTACAGCAGGGTTCACCACCACCCCCTGCCGGAGCCTCGTGGAGCTTTAGGTGTTTTCACTCAATAAACACTCACAACGCCTGGTCAGGGAATCGAAACTGTGATCTTATGACTGCAAGTCCGCTGCCCTAACCACTGGGCCATTGAGCCTCCACATACATACATACATACATGCATACATACATACATACATACATACATACATACATACATACATACACACACACACACATATATATATATATATATTTATATATATATGTATGTATATACCCTCTTCAAAATATCCAAGATGCCGTATTGTCTGAAAATACTAGCAAATATCTCAGTATTCAGAACCATTTGATGCTAGCTTAACAAAATTGATTTAATAACATAAATGTCTTGCTGTTCATAAACAAAAACCGTTCAGTTGAAAACCCGACAAATCCAAATTTTGCAAATTTAAATTCAGTGAAAAATGTTAAAATTTTGACACTTGTTGAAAACAATTAGAAAGAAAAAAAATTAAATAAAAAAGTGACAAGTAATCAATGGTGTATATTGACTTACGTATTGATTATCTCGAACAAAGATCGTATATATTGGCCCATCAACACCATGAATAAATCAGTGTTGTCTGAATGGTATTGTTTCAATAATGTGATCACCCCAACAATAAACGGTGGGGCATCTAGGGGGTCAGCTGTCTTTTTACAAATTATAGTTCCTGGAAATATATAAAAAAAAAAAAAATAGATAAAAGGGAAAATGTAGGGAAAACATGTTAAAATGAGAACTAAGCATCAACATGCAGAGCCTTATGAAGGAGATGACAAAAGAGTGAAATATGTGGTGCCCACCACAACAGAATTGAAATCCTAAAGCCAAGATGCTTCGTAAAAAGCACTGGTGTGGGTGCTGGTGTCATGTAAAAAGTACTGGTGATAGTGCCATGTAAAAAGTAGGCAGTATACTCTGTAAAGTGGTTGGCATTAGGAAGGGTGTCCAGCAATAGAAGCCAAGTCAAGAAAGACTATGGAACCTGGTGAGACCCTTGGCCTTGCCAGTTCCTGTGAAGCTGTCTAACCTATGCCAGCATGGAAAGTGGATGACATTAAATGTTGATGATTATGATAATGAGAAACTAATAAGCAATGAGATTTAAACTACCCATCATTCAAAGAAATTTCTGAGAGTATCATTTTTACATTATTTACATTTGATGGATATTTGTCCTCATCTTGTTTGTTGTTAACACGTTTCGGCTGATATATCCTCCAGCCTTCTTCAGGTGTCTTGGGGAAATTTCGAACCTGGGTTCTCATTCCTAAGTATTTTTTTGGATGTTGTTGTTGTTGTTATTATTATTATTATTATTATTATTATTATTCAGGTCACTGCCTGGAATCGAACTTGGAATCTTGGGGTTAGTAGCCTGTGCTCTTAACCACTATGCCATATGCCCGTGGGCATATGGCGTAGTGGTTAAATGCCTTAGGAATGAGAACCCAGGTTCGAAATTTCTCCAAGAGACCTGATGAAGGCTGGAGGGTATATCAGCCAAAACGTTGAGTTAACAACAAACAAGATGAGGACAAATATCCATCTAATGTAAATAATGTACAAAATTCCTCATCTCTTAAATATAGAACTGGAGTATCATTTTGTTCTTATATTGAACATGTGTAACTAGGAGGACACTGTTTCCATGGTCCTAGACTAGGATGAAGAATGACGTATCAAGACAATGGATTTCAACTAAATATTTCCTGACTGGATAACTGTAGGCCAGTGAGGGCTGGAAAAGAAGTAGAGAGAAGCACAGGCCTGGCTGTGTGGTAAGAAGTTCGCTTCCCAACAACATGGTTCCAAGTTCAGTCCCACAACATAGCCCCTTGGACAAGTATTTTCTATTATAACCCCATGTTGATCAAAGCTTTGTTAGATAGAAACTGAATGAAGCTTATTGTGTGGGTGTGTGTATAACTGGCTTATGTATGTGTGTATGTATGTATGTATGTATGTATGTATGTATGTATATCTGAGTTTGTCCCTCTCACTACGCTTGGCAATTAGTGTTGCTTTGTTTACTAAACCCTTGAAGGAAGTGCTCCAGCATGATTGCTGTCCAGTGACTAAAACAAGTAAAAGATAAAAGAAGATACTCAACAGCAACAATAGCATGTGGTGCATAAGCAGCGAGAAACAGCAGCTAAATTCCCTCAAATCTTATCCTACTGTCTTAAAATAGGAAATAGATGCTGGAAAATATAGTCCTGGGTACATAAAAAAAGTGGGGATAGTCAAGATTATAAGTTTGCTCCATCAGGGTACACCTAGGGTTAAGCAACAGTATCAGCCTGAAAACTCTGCAACAAATTAATGGATTGTTCACCAGCACAAGAATAACAATTTATATATTTGAATTGTCGTAGATAAATTATTTTCAAAGAAATTAACAGGTTTAGGTTTATTAACTCCCTTGTTTCTCTTTATCAATTTTCTGATTATCTTCATGGATCCAATTCCTACATATAAAACACAAATCACTTGACCTTCAAGAAATACGAAGGAAATCTAACTCAAGTTGCACCTTAATCTCTTAAACGAAGAAAGGACACATCATATGTATTCTTTGAGATAACCCTTTAGAAAATGGGATTATTACAATTAGAAAGCTTTTGATTGTAGGTCTGCTTAATCAAGGCTGAGCCAAGGCTATACAACAACTGTTATTTTAACTGCTGTTATCTAAGTTATAACATAAGCTAACATATGAACATTATCAGGGTATGTTGTAAGAGTAGTTCACTTGAAGAGATGAACAAAACACACCTTGTTACATGCATAGGTCTACTAAGCCAGTGTTGAGCAAGACCTGAAAAGCACCTGTCTTGAATTCTAACATGATTCCGTAAGTTCTACAAAGTATATTTAAATGTAAGAATGGTTCACCTGAAGATCATCAAAAAATGAACTAGTTGAAATGTGGGGAGTAAAAAAAAATACACAAAAGATAAACTTAAAATTGTAGAGTCCCAAATCCAAAGTTCAGTTTATTATGTCAAGTACCACCACAATTCTTAAAAGAAATCAAACAGTATAGGGATGAAGTACCAAGCTGCCATTAGCCGTGAATTATCTACCTTTGATCATTCTGTGGCAAAAATTTTGCTCTAAAGCAGGCATGGATAACCTGTTCCAAGGAGTGGGCTGTACAAGACATGACCCAAACTCAAGCAGTTTGCGCAATAATAAAAACAAAATCTATGATAATTTGTCATTAGGAATGCCAGTCAAGAAGACCTGCAAGATGCAGTTTGTCCACAACTGCTTTAAGGTGAGGAATTTCAAATAGTATTTTCCTCTCTCTGCCTATCTGATCTACTGTAGTGGCTTCTGTTCTTTGGGTCTAGTTAGGCTCAAGCCAACTCTATTCAAGCATTTCTATCCTACTTGTCTCTCTTCTCCCTCATCCTCCCCATTATTTTCAACCCTTCTTCCTCACCTCCTAATCTCTATTCTAAGTCCTTACTTGCCAGTATATTTGCCCTCAGGAATTCCCCCTTACCCATATAATTTCTGTTGTCGTTGACTTAGGAAGGTTCAAGAGGAAGATCAATAGTATCGATTTCACTTGTCTAAGAGAGCCTCTTCCTCCAGATCCAGCAAAAAATCTCCCCACAAAAAATAAATAAATAAAACAAAACAAATGCTACTGCTAATTAGAGTTAAGACTGCCTGCTTTATTGGTAAGTTACAATTCTTCAACACTCAAAAGTTACTTGAATAATTCAGTTTCTTCTATTAATATAACACTTAATACTTCTTAGCAGTATTCAAACTCTATAGCAGGAGTTCACAAAAAAGGAAAATACAGGCGAATTTCATGCGCAAAATTACAAAAACCTTCACATCCAAAGTTACAATCTAGTGGGTGCACACTATCCAGGAAGTTAAGAAAAACTGTTTTAAATTAAAATTTTTCTTCTGGAAATCCCACCCACCACCAAAACCATTGATTATGTTGTTATATTGTTGGCACTCCATCGCTTACGACGTCGAGGGTTCCAGTTGATCCGATCAACAGAACAGCCTGCTCGTGAAATTAACGTGCAAGTGGCTGAGCACTCCACAGACACGTGTACCCTTAACATAGTTCTCAGGGATATTCAGCATGACACAGTGTGACAAGGCTGACCCTTTGAAATACAGGTACAACAGAAACAGGAAGTAAGGGTGAGAGAAAGTTGTGGTGAAAGAGTACAGCAGGGTTCGCCACCATCCCCTGCCGGAGCCTCGTGGAGCTTTAGGTGTTTTCGCTCAATAAACACTCACAACACCCGGTCTGGGAATCGAAACCGCGATCCTATGACCGCGAGTCCGCTGCCCTAACCACTGGGCCAATTGCGCCTCCACTATGTTGTTATATATATATCAAACTTTTTAGTAACAATATTATTTCACGCTATAATTATCTCCCATTAATGATGCAGTCATCTCGCCAAAAATCAAGTTTTTTTTTTCTGTTAAATATAAAAAACGGGTTAACTTACCTACTGATTTATTGTAGGTGAGTTTTGGAAGATGGGATATGACCAAAAGGAAGGTGAACAGGGGGAAACAAGTGACTCGTTTTGTTGTAATATAAATCTGTAAAGAAAAAAAAAATATTAGGAATATTTTCTTGTGTTACTACAAGAGAGATGGATGAGGGTATACTGTGAAAACGTGACAATATTAGGGTGAGGTAGAGTGGCAAGCAGACAGAATCATTAGCATGTTGCCTTTATGTTCTGAGTTCAAATGCCAACAGGGCCAATTTTGCCTTTCGTCCTTTTGGGATCAATAAAATATGTACCAGTTGAGCACTGGGGCCAATCTAATCAACTTAACCCCTCCTCTGAAATTTCTGGCCTTGTGCAAAACTTTGAAACCCATATTAGGGTGAGTGGAGGCTTACACTGAAATTGGACAAAAAACAAAAAAACAAACGAAAGTGATGGTATTTACCTGTACACATGTGTGACAGTGTCTCAGAGATTAGGATTGTCTGTCAACATGCTACCTTGCAAGGAACTAAAAGAGCCTTCACATAGATGCACACACACACACACACACACACACACACACACACACACACACAGAGTGTAGGCCCATTCATGCACACACAGTGGGCCCATGACCACCACCCTCTAAAAACAGAAATAATTGCTAATTTAGGTATAGTGATGACACATTTTTGCCAAGTGTACATTTGTTCAAATTAGATACTAAACATTCAACTGGTATTATATTTCTGAGTCAATAATGGAGTATCTATGCAGTTGCTCATTCTGCTAGAAATAATAAGCAAGTTACGGTTAACCATTTTAAACAAAGAAGAACCCATTAAGCAATATAGTTTGATACACAAAAAAGATTTGGTAGTCATGACAAGAGCACCTTTACTTACAGGTCTGTTTGATCAGGGCAGACCTGGGGCTAAAAAATAGCAACAACAACAACAACAGCAACAGCAAATACTCTATTTTACAGGATGAAAGACAAAGTTGATCTTGGTAGGATCTGAACTCAGAAAGTAAAGGGCGGGAACTAAATATTGCAATGAAATTAGTCTGGCTCTCTATTACTTCAGCCACTACAAGAGAAATAACTTAACAACAATACAAATAACAGGTGTGGACTATGTCAACACACTGAAATATACCAGGTGTGGACTATGTCAGCACACTGAAATATACCAGGTGTGGACTATGTCAGCACACTGAAATATACCAGGTGTGGATTATGTCAACACACTGAAATATACCAGGTGTGGACTATGTCAGCACACTGAAATATACCAGGTGTGGACTATGTCAACACACTGAAATATACCAGGTGTGGACTATGTCAACACACTGAAATATACCAGGAGTGGACTATGTCAACACACTGAAATATACCAGGTGTGGACTATGTCAGCACACTGAAATATACCAGGTGTGGACTATGTCAACAAACTGAAATATACCAGGTGTGGACTATGTCAACACACTGAAATATACCAGGTGTGGACTATGTCAGCACACTGAAATATACCAGGTGTGGACTATGTCAACACACTGAAATATACCAGGTGTGGACTATGTCAACACACTGAAATATACCAGGTGTGGACTATGTCAACACACTGAAATATACCAGGTGTGGACTATGTCAGCACACTGAAATATACCAGGTGTGGACTATGTCAACACACTGAAATATACCAGGTGTGGACTATGTCAACACACTGAAATATATAGGGAGGTTGATATGATTAAGGCAGAAACTCAGGATGGTCATAGTCTAATGAGAGAAATCAAAATAAGAATTTAAAAAAAAAACAGTTGTTTGCTAAATATGAAGTGTATAAAGAAATGCAAAGATTCTTACCTTCAACAGAGGATTATGGTTGCCAGCAGCTTCAAGATATGATGATAGCTGGTACATAAGAGGGTTTTCTTCATCAGGATAAGGCAATGATGGATCTTGATAGTGTCTTTGAATATCTGCTAGCAATGCACTGTATGGAAGAACAACGAGGAAGAGATTTAACAACAGAACTTACACAGATTCATATATTTGGATGTTTCATCACATACAAAAGCATTTGGTTATTAACTGGAGTCACATCAACACTGGCACAATTTTACATTCACTTTCTGTTCTGGCATGGGTAGGATGGGTCGTCATAGCCTACTTGGCTTTTATTTGGAGTTACTTCCCTCCTAGATAAGATCACAAGCTGTTTGCAAATTTCATTTTTGGTTTGGTTTCTACACCCAGATACCCATACAGTCACCAATCACATTACAGAACATACTGGGTACATTTTATCATGGCATCAGCACTAGAGAGAGATTCCAAGTTCTCAACAAGGTTAAAGAGTTCTTTCAACCCTATGTTGACTCTGCTTTGCCAAATACTTTAAAAGGCCTAACTCAAGCATGACCCTTCATAACTTTTCTCCAAGTTATACTCTCAAATGGATTTAAGTTCAACACAACAAAGCTTATAATGCATAATACAATTATTAGTTTGCAGATTAACATGATAAGCTTTGCATTCTAAGCCAAGCAAAATCTGCAGTTTAGATAGAAAAATTCCCCCCTCCTGGGGTTAAAATGAAACAGTCTTAAAAGTTGTGCTGGTTTTAGACAAAAGCTAAACAAGTTACATTTTGGACACAATCCACAGGGATCTCAAAATAATTAAAATACACATATACATTCAATTTTTGTGTAACTTTCTGGTGTGATTTGGATGTCTCCAAGCTTTTTATAGCTTAAGTCTTCACCAAGTCTAAATATGGTACAGTATAAAAGTAAGATGTTGTAATAAAAATTATTTGTGGAAGAAGTGACACTTACTTGTTCATAGTTTGTAAAGCACTGGCTAAAATCTTGGAGTCAAACTTACAGGAATTATTCAACTCATTTGCTATTTGTCTCCGTAAGAGTTGCATTTGTCCAACCTAAAGAAAATCAAGTAAACAATAATAATAATAATAATGAAGATGCTGATGATGGCCAAAAGTTTTTACACAAGGCCAGCAATTTTTGAGAGAAGGGAGCATATTGATGACATTGACCCCCAGTACTTGATTAGTACATTATTTATTGACCCTGCAGAGGAGAAAGGCAAAGTTGACCTCAGTGGGATTTGAACTCAGAATGTAAAGAGTCAGGTAAGACATTTTTCTTCTGCTCTAACAGTTCTGCCAAATAGCAATGATGATGATAATGATTTCCAATATAGACACAATGCCAATAATTTTGAGGGGTGGGCATAAGTCTATAAATCAATCCCAGTATTTAACTGGTACATTGCTTTATCATCCTCAGAGAAATGGAAGGCAAAAACTGACCTCAGAAAGCAAAGGAACAGGGGGACATAACCAAATACCATAAGAGAAATAGCATTAGTCTCTTACACAGGAACAGATCCACAAATTTGGGAATGGGTATAGATGATAAGATCAACCTCAGTACCAGATAGGTACCTTATTTTGTTGACTCTGGAAGGACAAAAGGTAAAGCTGACTTCAGTGGCATTTGAAATCAAAATGTAGAGGGCTGCAACTAAATACTGCAATCAATTCTGCTATTCTGACAACCTTATGCAAATAAATAATAGTAATAAGGAAATAATAATGACATGTAATAATTTATTACACAGGTAGAAGGGGAAGAGAGTAACCAACTGAATCAATAATGAGTTAATTTATGAAAGCCAAAGGGATAGCAATAACTGACATTGATGTAGATTTTGATCCAATATAAACCTGGTACTTATTCAACCGTTCTTGAGAGACTTGAGATCAGAAAACTGAGAGAGACAGTGAAATACATTTAACCTCTAGGAGATCTATTTTTTTGGCACCATCTCCTCTACACAATAATTATTTGTAATATATCCCTCTAGGCTTCAGAAGGCAGCTATGTATCTCATATACAGAACACAAGACAGTTTTATTAGACAGTGAATCACAAAATACGTTACTAAGCTGGAACTATTCCTTGCTACAGTAAAATGTTGAAAGTTTGGCTGCCATAATTCCCTATCTAAAGTCATTCCTCAGGACACAATTGAAGAAAACCCAACAACAAGGACTAGACAGGCCTAAACACTAACCCTTCTGTATCTGATGTAAGACGTATGTTGGTGGTAACTGCTGTCAGGTTATTTAGAATGACACCACAACTAGCTGTGCTAATAATGGGATGATGACGATGACTCAACTTTAAATACTAACATGGGTGGGGTTTTGTATTTAAAATTTGTACATTTGTATGCTATTAAAGCTAGATGTTCTTCCTATAGTCAACCACTAAACTGAATTTAATACTAGAACCTAGCTTTAGTCAAGCAGAGTTATGTACCTTGACTAAGGGTTATAATGACTTCTGTAGGATTCGAAATCAGTAATGGTCTAACAGCTCCACAGACATACTAACGATATTTTGGTCAATATTATTATTGTTTTAGCATTCATTTTTTTACCCTTGTTGGCAAGGGTGAGATGAAGTTTTTAGTAGTAGTAGTAGCATGCTGTGGCTACTGCCACTACCAATGTCTAACACCCCCTTTTCCATGGTTGCATGGGTGAGCTGGAGTTTATTGTGGCAATTTTTCTAGGGCTGGATACCCTTCCTATCACAAGCCTTCACCTGTTTCCAAGTAAGCTAATACTTCTTCATGGCCAGGTATGCTCTCACAGAATAGTAGAAATGAATGAGACACTGCTTGTATGATGAAACAATCATTTACAACTATTATCTGATGTCAAGACAAGGAGACACAACCACTCATATATATCATCATCATCATCATCATCATCATCGTTTAACGTCCGCTTTCCATGCTAGCATGGGTTGGACGATTTGACTGAGGACTGGTGAAACCGGATGGCAACACCAGGCTCCAATCTAATTTGGCAGAGTTTCTACAGCTGGATGCCCTTCCTAACGCCAACCACTCAGAGAGTGTAGTGGGTGCTTTTACGTGTCACCCGCACGAAAACGGCCACGCTCGAAATGGTGTCTTTTATGTGCCACCCGCACAAGCCAGTCCAGGGGCACTGGCAACGATCTCACTCGAAAATCCAACGGGAGTCAGTCAGGCGGTACTGGCAACGGCCACGCTCAAAATGGTGCATCTCATGTGCCACCCGCACAAGAGCCAGTCCAGGGACACTGGCAACGATCTTACTTGGCTTGCCGGGTCTTCTCACGCACAGCACATTTCCAAAGGTCTCGGTCAGTAGTCATCGCCTCGGTGAGGCCCAATGTACGAAGGTCTTGCCTCACCACCTCAGCCCAGGTCTTCCTGGGCCTACCTCTTCCATGGGTTCCCTCAACTGTTAGGGTGTGGCACTTTTTCACGCAGCTATCCTCATCCATTCTCACCACATGTCCATACCAGCGCAATCGTCTCTCTTGCACGCCACAACTGATGCTTCTAATGTTCAGCTTTTCTCTCAAGATACTTACACTCTGACGGGTATTCACATTGACATTACACATCCAACGGAGCATACTGGCTTCATTCCTTGCGAGCTTACGTATGTCCTCAGCAGTTACAGCCCATGTTTCACTGCCATGTAGCATGGCTGTTCGTACGCATGCGTCATACAGTCTGCCTTTTACTCTGAGTGAGAGTCCCTTTGTCGCCAGCAGGGGTAAGAGCTCTCTAAACTTTGCCCAGGCTATTCTTATTCTAGCAGCTACACTTTCAGTGCACCCACCCCCACTACTAACTTGGTCGCCCAGATAGCGGAAGCTATCGACTACCTCTAGTTTTTCACCCTGGAATGAGATAGAAGTTGTTTCCTGTTTGTTTACAGTGTTTATTGCACCTGAACATCTGCCACAAACAAAAACTAACTTGCTAGTTAACCTGCCTTTGATGTTGCTGCACCTCTTATGTGTCCATAGCTTGCACCGGGTACATCTTATAGAGTTACTACCTACTCCTTTTCTACATACTGAGCAGGGCCATCTACCTGAAGGGGCTTGTGTTTTATCTACCTTCCTACTTATTAGGATTTTGGTTATATATATATATATATATATATATATATATCACACACAATGGGGCTTCTTTCACTTATCGTTTACAAATCCACTCACAAAGCTTAAAATCTTTTCTGTGAGACTCAGTATCCTAAAATTTGATGTCTTTCTCTATAAATTTCAACCTCTGTGTGCTAATATGTGCTATGCCATGTTAGACTTTTGACCTGGCTATAAGGACTGAAGAGGAATTTCAGTTCAGAATATGAGGAGCTGGAACAGATATTGCAAGGCGATTCAGTTCTTTACTTTTACACCCTGAAAGAATGAAAAGCAAATTTGATCTCAGTGGGATTTGAACTCAGAGGAAAAAGAGGAGAATACCACAGGCATTCCATCTGCTGCTATAATGACTGAATTCAGTGCCTAATAACAAATCCACTCTTTCACTCTACTACATTACCTAAGCACATAAATCTAATTGTTTATTTTAAATATAACAACCAATCTGTCTGAAACTGCCTCTGGCATATCATCCCAAACCTGCTCCTGGCTCTATAACACAGATTTCCTGTTGTAAAGTGATCTAAATTAAAATCTTCCATCAACATCCTATGTTAATTTATGTTACAAACAGCAGATTAATATTGAGGAAGCTATTTCACTAGTTTATTCATTATTTTCAAAATTAATTGAACCAAAAATGCAGCGAGCTGGCAGAATAGTTAGCACGCTGGGCAAAGTGCTTAGTGGCGTTTCATCAGATTTTACATTCTGAGTTCAAATTCTACCAAGGTTGACTTTACCTTTCATCCTTTCGGAGTTGATAAAATAAGAGCAGCTGAGTACTGGGGTTGATGTAATCACCTTGTCCCTTCACCCAAAATTGCTGACCTTGTGCCAAAATTTGGAACCAAAATAAATTGAAACAAATGCAAAATATTTCAACAAAAATATGGTAGCAAAAAGATTAATACACGTCTGTTGAATCTAACTGTAACCCAGATTATATTGTTCGTTAATTAGATACTCATTTTAATATGTTGGCATTTAATACCCATTTCAAGTATTTTATACACAAGTAATTAACAGTTAAAACTTTCAATGTATACATTAACAAGTATACATTTATAAACATATCAAGACAGAAAAATAGCAACAAACCATAGGTAGGAATTGAACCAAAGAGCTCTAGCTTATTGAGAAAACATGCTACACTTATACATGGTCTTGAGATAAGACATATAACTTAGTTGAACTACTTCCAGCTCTCAAGTTGAACAGATGATAGGAAATACATTCAGCTGTAAAAACAATGACAACGGCTTCATGATAGAGAAATGATTGTCATATGTTGAATAAATAAAATATTTACCTTCAGAATTATTTCCATAAATGAAGGCCACAATTTCACTGCTTTAGTAAGAGCCTGGGAATACACTTTGTATGGTTGGTCTGTGAAGAAAAAAGAAAAAAATTATTATTATTATACTTAACTGCCACCACCACCACTGCCATCATCGTTTAACGTCCATTGTCCATGCTAGCATGGGTTGGACAGCTTGACCAGAATTGGCAAGCTGGGGAGCTGCATCAGACTCTAGAGGGAGTTGCAAGGAAGCTGTCATAGCAAATTGTGTGTCAGGGTTTAGGTCTCTGCTAATGGTTCACTCATCCATTCCTTGATGTTTTCTCCTCTTTTTTCCTTCTATGGTTCCAAGAAGAATGGTTTTTACAAGGCCACTGGATCTTGTTACATAGCCATAGCATTTCAGTTTTCTTTTCTTTACTATTAGAAGACCTTTATTGAAACCAATATGCTGTGAGATGGTTTTTGCGAATCTGTTCATTCACCATATGGTTCAAGTAGAAAACGCCTAAGATTTCTAATGCCTGTATCTTTCTCTGAATCTCTGTCATGAGAAACCATGCCTTGCTTGTTTACAGGAAGACGAGCTGTATCAGTCCAAGCATCAGTTGATTTCATTGTCCATAGTGATGTTCTTATCTCTCCACATTGGTTTGAATCTAGTCAGTACCAGTCATGGTTTGTGCAGTTCTTGCAATGATTTCAGGCTTTAATCATCAATGACTGTCCTTGGGTATTTGACCTGCTGAAATATCTCTAGTTTCTGTTTTTGTACAGAGATGTCTGTTGAGATGGCACCATTGGCATTTGTCATGAGTGCTTCTTTTTCAGAACTTACCTTTATCCACACTTAGTGGAGGCTGTGTCAAACTGAAAGACTAATTGAACCAATCCATCTATCTTATCTACCTGTCCATCAATGCTGTCAGGAATTTTTTAGATTTGTAATGTCCCTACCCCTAATATTGTGCCCACATGAGCTTCAAGAGCATTGCTCATGATCCCCTCCAGGAAGATGTTAAAAAGCGTGAAGGAGTGAAGACAATTCTGATGGACTCCTTTGGTGGCAGGGAACCACTCTCTGATGGTGCCTTATGTGAGCAGTGCACTGGTTACCTCACTCTAGAGTTATTGAATGCCATAAAATGGATTCTGCTATTCTTCATTTTACATTATTTTCCTTTCTGTGCTTCCAGTTATTTCTTCCTTTCTCTTGAGCTACATCTTATGACTGCCATACCTTTGCCTCAACATACTCCCATCTGGTCCAAGCAAGCATGGAAAAGAATTAATTAAAATGATGGTGGTGATGATGATGATGACATGGGCATTTCATATACATATATTTACTACATTTACACCCACCCACCCATATATATATATATACATACATACATACCAACAAACGTGCATAATGCCATCTTTTTTATCTTTTATTTGTTTTACTCACAGGAGTGTGGCCATGCTGGGGCACCACCTTGAAGGCTTTAGTTGAACAAATCGACCCCAATACTTATTTTTTAAGTACTGGTGCTTATTGTTGGTTACTTTTACCAAGTCAATAAATTGGGGGGACATAAAACAAACCAAGCAGTTGTCAAGCTGTGGTGGGAGACACACACACACACACACACACACACACACACACACACACACACACAAGCTTCTTTCAGTTTCCCTCTATGAAACACAACAACGTTGACTTTGTTATATATACACACACACACACATATATATATGTGACAGGTTTCTTTAAGTTTCCAGTAGCAAATCCACTCACAATGGTTTGGTCAGCGCAGGTCTACAGCAGAAGACCCTTATACAAGTTGCCCATGCAATGGGACTGAACCTGAAACCATGTGGCTGGGAAGCAAACCCTTACTACACATGACTGTGCCTATATATAGAGTTACTCAATATCACCGTCTTTGAAACTAACTGCAAGGTTTGGTAGGCACCTCCATTCAACAGTCTTTATACACCAGGCTTAAAAAGTTAACAGTTTAAAACATTCACTTACTGACAAGGCTCCTTATGGGATTCAGGGATTTTGATAGAGTTGAAATCATTTCAACGATGCCTTTATCTCGTAAGACGCTTTTGTGCAAGAGCATATTGAATTGTTGAAGTTCCTGGACTATCATAAAGGAGATGAGCCGGTCAAGTCCATTCAGACCAAAACTGCCAACAGCTTTCTGGTAAAAGTGAAACGAAATAGTCAAATGTATGAAAACATAACTTCTGATGAGATTTTGATCAAATATAATTTTCATTTATTTTTTAATGACTTTTAATGGAGGAAGGGCATCAGTAACCATGATTTTTGAGAGAGTTTCTGGCACAAGGGTGGGTAGGAAAGTGGTGGTGGACAGAAGCTGATTACAACTCAAGGGTTACTGTAGTAAGGAGCAGTGTGTAAAGCTACTGAGTTATCCTTTAACTAGGGACTTGCTTTATGTATTTACAACATTTACTCTATTATATTCTATTATTCTATTATATTACTCTATTATGTGGAGGCGCAATGGCCCAGTGGATAGGGCAGCGGACTTGCGGTCATAGGATCGCGGTTTCGATTCCCAGACCGGGCGTTGTGAGTGTTTATTGAGCGAAAACACCTAAAGCTCCATGAGGCTCCGGCAGGGGATGGTGGCGAACCCTGCTGTACTCTTTCACCATAACTTTCTCTCACTCTTACTTCCTGTTTCTGTTGTGCCTGTAATTCAAAGGATCAGCCTTGTCACGCTGAATATCCCCGAGAACTACGTTAAGGGTACACGTGTCTGTGGAATGCTCAGCCACTTGCATGTTAATTTCACGAGCAGGCTGTTCCGTTGAACGGATCAACTGGAACCTTCGACATCGTAAACGACGGAGTGCCAACAACAACAACATACTCTATTATAGGGCTTTCCTATAAGTAGGTTATCTCCCTTGGCTAGGCGGCGCTCCATGTAGATAATTAAACTTCCGGAGACTACCCACGCCATTGTTATTGTTTTACATCTTATCATGGATATAAAGCAGCTTGATGATTCAGCTATCGAAGTACTTACTGTGCCTGAGTTAAAGAAATATTTAAGATTATACGGACAGTATGTTACTGGAAGAAAGGCGGATTTGACTGAAAGGTTGAAAGGAATAAAAATTCTGTCGATGAAGAATGTCAACAAAGTAAATTCATCGGACGATAAGTCTGAAGTATCGGACGATACTTCAGACAGGAATAAGTAGAAGCTTATATCTCCTCTCGGTGAAGTATTGCCTGATCTAAAGATTTTTGTAAGTTGCCGAATTTCACAGATAATGACATAATTACCTTGTGCTACAGATGAAAGCAAAGCAACAGTTAAGGAGTGGCATATTTTACCACGACAGACACGTACACAGCATCGAATACCACGATGTGAGTGAAAGCTGCTCTCACTGTATTGTCCGGTGTCTGGTAATCCCTTCAATACCGACATCAAACCAAAAAAAGAATCCTGACCACAGAGTGTGGGTAATTATGTCAAAGGTCACTGGCAATGTGCATTCAGCTGATTGCAACTGTTAAAGCAAGTCACTGAGCATGCGTACATGTCATACAGGAGAATTCCAATCAGGGGTGGATAACAACCTTATAGGAACCCCCTATACTCTATTACTCTATATTCAGATTATGGTTTGGTGGCTTTTAACCAGAGTTGATACTGTTTTTAGTATAGTTTACATGTCTTGAAACCATAATTAATTCAAAGCAAAGTGAAAAAAAAAATGCATTAAATTTAACAAAAATCTGAATGCTAAAGGATTAAGGTGGTTTCTGACAGACTAGAATTCCAGCTGCTGGGGTGGGGTAGGGTGGGGGAGGTACCAATTGCCTTAGTTCACCCTTGTCACTGGATATATCTGCTTCACACTGGTTCTGGGAAATGTACACTACCAACACCACTATAAAACTTCATTGCTCAGGTGCTTTCAACAAGGTAGCTCATGGATTTTAGCCCTCAAGGGTAATTGTTGTTATTGTTGTTATTGTTGTGGTAGTTGGGGCATCACACACATGACATGCATCAGCATCAATTTCAAAGTTTATATGCTTGTGAGGGCACATAGTAGGTGTAGCATAGACATAATCCAGTTTGAATTCTCTGGTCACCCATGCTGTGGTATACTCTGTTGCTTTTGTGTCCTCCACTGCTACTGCTCTTTAAGATGTACAATTAAAGCCTTTAAGAAAAATTTGGCTAGGCAGAACAAGAATGATTTCAGGCATTGTGATGGGGTTCACTTAAAATTTCAGGAAGCTCTAAATTTTTTTTTTAAAGGATATCCCTTTTCTTGGCTCTCCAGATTCTGGGCTGACCTACCAATTGAACTCCCACTCTTATAGGCCCTGTGTATAGTTACCAAAGGATCAAGAATTGAAGAAAATCATTGGCACTGAATTCAACAGACGACCATAACTAAATAAGCAAGTACACATGCATGTTATGTCTTTGTCTAGGGAAGTGGTTTCCAACCGGAGTCCACATGACCCCTGAAGGTCCACATAAGAGTTTTGGGGATCCACACAAGCAAAACAGTAAATTGGGAGTTCATGGTAGTGTTTTAGGGGTTAATGAAAAATCTTTTCTTTAGATGTATTTATTGTAAGAAACAGCTGAATTTCTTTCTCTAATACTTAATGTGGTTCAACATATTTCCAGCCACAGAAACATGATTTCTCAGAGAATGCTATTGTAAGCCTACACAAGTGTATGAGTGAAAAACAAAATAGGAATTTTGAAAGAAGTATCTATTAAACTAGTTTTTAAACATGGAATGACTATGGGGGTGACCACTAGAGTAAAATAGTAACCAAAGGGGTTCATAGGTGAAAAAAAAAAAGTTTAAGAACCACTGGTCTAAGGAATGGTCATGAGAGACGTTCTGGTTCCTGTTTAAGTACAAGTCATTTGCGTAAATTGCAGAGTGTTTTCAATAACAGGATTTAACTGTCGAAAAATCATTTTAAAATTATGGCAAATCATTAAAGAAAAATCATTGACTAGAAAACAAATTCTATAAATTTTATTTTTAATTGAGAAATAGAAAGTTACCTGTAACTTTTGAAATAACAACCGGTTGACAATTTCTTGTTTAGATTTTAAGTCATACCAAGCTTTCATCTGATCAACATAGGAAGTATTTCTGTAGAAGTAGAGAGAGACAGGAAAGTCACATAACAATAGGAACAGTAACAAGTAACTAATATAAGCAGAAACTAATGAACAACTGTGTCAAATAATAAAATCAGTATTAGCAATATAATCGTTTCTAATATTTCTGTCTCTTTATCTCCACATCACATGATATGTGTAAATGAGTGTCACTATCAAACTAGCAGTGTCATTCATTGCCAATATTGTGTGGAAACATGTCTGGCCATGAGGAAGCATTACTTCATTTGGGAATGATGAGGGTTGGTGACAGAAAGGGCATCTGGTTGTAGAAAATCTGTCTCAACTAAAATAAACTCACACAGTACAAAATTGAAGGAGAACATAAAAATATTGGTCTACTTACTTAGGGTCAGTGATGCGTATGATTTCTCGTGCAAGTCTTCCAATGAAGTTGACACTGGCATCAACTGGAGCAAAACGAGGAATAGGGATGGTCTTAGATTGGTAAATGCTTTGCCAGTCAATGACCTGGAAAATGAGAATGAGAGGAAATTTGAGAACCATTGACAGTGTAACAAAAATACTCACACACTTGCATAATCTTTTGCATTCTTCCTACATTTCTTTCATTTTCTCATTATTGTCGTCAAATGTGTTTTCCATGCTGGCATGGGTTTGATGGTTCAGCAAAAAGTGATGAGCCAGCTTCAATGCCAACTTTTGGTATGGCTTCTATTGTTGGATACCTTCCTAATTCTAACCACTTTACAGACTGTACTGGGTGCTTTTAAGTTGGCACTGGTATTAGTGAGGTTACTAAGAAACTTGCAAGAACAAGACACTTCAACTGTATGGGGGGGGGGGGGTAGTATTGAGTGGGGAGGCTTTATGTAAAGTGTTCAGAGGTAAATGCATGATTGAGGGACAAGAACAAATGTCATGCTGAAGAGTGTCTCATCATTTAGAGTCCATTCTCCATGCAAGCATAGGTGAGACAATTTGACTGGAACTGGTAAGCTCGAGAGTTGCACCAGATTCTCCAGTCTGTTTTGACTTGGTTTCTATGGCTGGATGCCCTTCCTAATGCCAACCACTCCACAGAGTGTACTGGGTGTTTTTTACATGTCACCACACACACACACACACACACTGAGCGTGGCCGTTGCCAGTATTGCCTGACTGGCCTTTGTGCCGGTGGCACGTAAAAAGCACCCACTACACTCTCTGAGTGGTTCGCGTTAGGAAGGGCATCCAGCTGTAGAAACTCTGCCAAATCAAATTGGAGCCTGGTATAGCCATCTGGTTTCACCAGTCCTCAGTGAAATCGTCCAACCCATGCTAGCATGGAAAGCGGACGTTAAACGATGATGATGATGATGATGATGATATACACACACACACACATACATGCAGACACATATGAATTAGGAGTAGTTATGTTCAAAACAAATTATCAAAATTCCATAAAGAAAAAGAAAATTCTTGATTTGAGACATGTTTTTAACAGTTCATGTTTAAACAAAAACCCTCTTTCCTACGCATACAAATATAAAAGAGAGAACTGGAATTAAAAGAATACCTCACCTTGGTTCGCAGGAAACTGTTGCACTCCATCTCCACATTGTAGTTGATAATACGTGATACTTCCTCTTGCCAAATCTTTAAGCCATAAATATTTACATAATCCTGAATATACTCAAAAGATCTTCGGAAGCCATCCATTCTCTCTCCAAGACCATTTAGCCGTGGGATGAGTTCACTAACCTATAAGAGCAGATAAAAGGGTCATATTTATTGAACGACTGGCTTTTGTCACATGTCAATGTATGTTCGAACATAGCATTTACTTTCTTTATAAATACATTTCAATTACTCTATCCACCAATCACACATATATGCATGTAGTTAGCTGTCAAAAGATATTATTGTCTTCATTAAATGATTTGTTATATATGCATGTATGTTTGTACAACAAATCATTCAATAAAGACATTAATATTAACATAAGTGCTTTATGTTAATACTGGGTTGGATGGTTCTGTAAATTCAGACATTTACATAAATTGTTAGAGCAGACACAATAAATATTTCTATATTGATTTGTTTAAGATAAATAATATACTGAAGATTATTTTGCGTTAAAACTGAAATTAATGGGATAATATAATCAGGAATTTGATGACTGGGATATGCTTTTTGGGGTCTTGATCCTTTGCCTGTCCAAAGCATTTTCATAAGTTTGTTCTGAACATCCATGCTTGTTTTCAGACATTTAGTTAGCCTTTGTTTCCTATGTTTTGAGTAATATAAAAGCTTTCCTTTTATAAGTCCCAAAATACTCTGCTAAATGAAAAGGATTATGAAGTGTATCATATATAATGAATACAAATGATATATGAGCATATGCATGTATACATACATATATGTACATACCTACATCTACATGTATATATAGATGCATATCCGGGTACAGGACGTCAAAAAAGGAACGGGAACAAAGCACAAAAAACGGACTTTTTTTACGGACAACAGAATGAACACATAGGAAAACAGACGAGCCACTTATGGAACTTTTCCTTCATCAGCTGCCTCTATTCTAAACTAGGCGTTTCAAAGATGAGGCAGCCAGGGAAATATGTCCTGTGTATTACATGTGAGACAAAGGGTTAACCCAAAGCAATATTTGCCTCAGTATGCTGGTGAATATTCACATAGACCATTATACATTATTTTAGATACTGGGTGGTGAAGGGTATATTTAATCGAGATATTAGAGGCAGAATTGGAAACTATTAACATCTGATTCAATACTTCAACAAAGACATTTCTACCAAAGAGGTTTTTTGTTACTGAGGAACTTACTTTAGCCTTCGGACTGAATATCAAACTTTGGTGAAGTGCTCCTCCTACCTGCTGAACAAGTTCCTTGCGAATGCCATCTTCAAGCAACTGTTTAGGATCAATCTGAAGAGAAATAAAAAAAAATTCCTCAAATGAAATAGATAATAATAATAATAATAATAATAATAATAATAATAGAATAATAATAATAGAATAATAATAATAGAATAATAGAAATTAGCAAAATGTGGAACCTGAAGACTAAAACAATACCTATTGTCATAGGTGCCCTGGGAATGACAGCGAAACGGGCTGATTACTACCTAGCTCAGATACCAGGAAACCCCAAAATGGCTGAAGTTCAAAAGATAGTGCTCATGGGAACTGCCCATATCCTACGTAAAATACTGTCTATGTGATCTCAAATTTTAAAACAAACACATGATTTTCTTATGGTTTCTTAAACATTCTCTAGTACATCACTATGCACAAATCCAAATATATGGTACCCTAAGCATAACACCTACATGAACTTCTAACTTGTTGTTTCTTGAGGTCTCTGGGTGAGACTTGGATCCAACTTGCACAAATGCAAAACAGAAGTCAAACATAAATTAATAATAATAATAATAATAATAATAATAATAATTCTTTCTACTATAAGCACAAGGCCTGGAATTTGTGGGGAGGGGATAGTTAATTACATTGACCCAGTACTTGACTGGTACTTAATTTTACTGACCCCGAAAGGTTGACAGGCAAAGTCAACCTGGGTGGAATTTGAACTCGGAACATTGCGCAGCTGAAATGCCACTAAGCATTTTGCCCAGCGTGCTAACAATTCTGCCAGTTCGCTGCCTTAATAATGATAATAGTCCTTTCTATTATAAGCACAAGGCCTGAAATTTGGTGGGGAGGGGTTAAGTCGATTACATTGACTCATTACTTAACTGGTACTTAATTTATCGACCCCGCAAAGACGAAAGGCAAAGTTGACCTTGGTGGAATTTGAACTCAGAACATAGTGATGGGTGAATTACCGCTAAGCATTTTGCCTAGTGCGCTAACAATTCTGCCAGCTCACCACCTTAATAGTAATAATAATAATAATAATAATAATAATAATAATAATAATAATAATGGTCTCAAATTTTGGCACAAGGCCAGCAAATTCAGGGAGGTGGTAAGTCGATTACATCAACTCCTTTGCTTAACTGGTACTTAATTTATTGACCCCTGAAAGGACGAAAGGCTAAGCTGACCTCAGCAGTATTCAAACTCAGATTGCAAAGATGGACGAAATGCAGCAAAGCATTTTGCCTGGCGTGCTAACAATTCTGCCAGCTCACCACCTTAATAATAATAATAATAATAATAATAATAATAATAATAATAATAATAATAATAATAATAACTTCTTCCTGTTCAAATGGACAAGGAGTTAGAAAATAATAGACCAGATATAATGATTATAGATAAGGGAAAGCAAAGCTGCTTACTTATCGACTCATCATGCCCATTTGACTCCAGGAACATAAAGAAAGAGGAAGAAAAACAAATAAAATACAATCCCTTAAAATTTGACATAAGAAGAATTTGGAGCATCCAAACAGTAAATGTTGTGCCTATAATAATTAGTGCATTGGGAACAGGAAGCTAAGATATAGACAAATGACTGAAAGAGATTGAAATAGGCATAGGAGTGGCTGTGTGGTAAGTAGCTTGCTTACCAACCACATGGTTCCGGGTTCAGTCCCACTGCGTGGCATCTTGGGCAAGTGTCTTCTACTATAGCCTCGGGCCGACCAAAGCCTTGTGAGTAGATTTGGTAGACGGAAACTGAAAGAAGCCCGTTGTATATGTGTATATATATATGTATATATATATATGTATATATATATATGTATGTGTGTATGTGTGTCTGTGTTTGTCCCCCCAACATCGCTTGACAACCGATGCTGGTGTGTTTACGTCCCCATAACTTAGAGGTTCGGCAAAAGAGACCGATAGAATAAGTACTAGGCTTCCAAAGAATAAGTCCTGGGGTCGATTTATTCAACTAAAGGCGGTGCTCCAGCATGGCCACAGTCAAAAGACTGAAACAAGTAAAAGAGTAAAAGAGTAAAGAGAATGCCCAGAAGAGCTCCGACAGAAAGTTTGTTTCTTAGGGTTAGCAAGGATTATCAGGAGAGTTCTAAGCACTTGAAAGACTGCTGAAAACTTGTCAATACCTAAGGTTGCAGGTAGTAACCTGCTACCAGGAATAAGGTTGCAGGTTTAGTAAGTATATGTAGATAGTTTAGCAAGAAATGTAGATGGCTCAGAAGGCAAATGAGTTGCATCAGTGTTCAAATGAAAAACAATTTTTATTACAGCTTCTGAACAATGCTGAACAAGCATAAATTACAGGAAAAATTAAGGTGTGTACGAAACATCATAATGTAGACATACAATCTGGCAGGAATAACATTTCTAAGACATGAATAATTTCTGTTTCACTTACTACAATTTACAGGATCTCTACATTGGAGCTGTGCAAAGTAGGACAATACAAAGTAGGACAAATGTCATAATGCAGATGCAAATCTTGCTGGAGAAACCGATTTCAGCAAACCAGATACAACAATATAATAAGCCTCATAGCTGCTTAAAAGAAACGAATGTCACGTGGAGAACTGGGCACAAGGATACAGAGTTGCTAAAGGAAACTTAGTCCAGTAGTCATAATGACTGGGAAAGCAAAACAGTAACTTCCCATGTTCTAGATGAGGCTGACAGAATGAGAATCTTGAAAATACGTTGTTAACAGTTCAATGTCTTTACAACAACTCACTGAACTTTTAGTTTTTAGATGCACTTTAGACTTGGGCAGACGTTGTTTGAATTTGCACAACACTAACCTTAACTGGTCAGTGTCTATCCCAAACAACTAACTCGTGTTATAATAAAAAAATAAATTTATCATCTCTTACTACACAGGTAGTAACCCGCTACCAGGAATAAGACCAAACCTGAGCCAAACTAAAATAATAACTAATATGCATTATGATTGCATACATATGTATATACACATATACACAAATATGTGTATATGTGCGTACTTATAGAAACACATGCATACACAGTTTGTGTGCATGTATGTCTACCTTTCTTTATTCCTAGAATTCTTCCACAAGTGCCAGTCTCCAAGAAATATGTCGTTTCATCAATGACATAAATAAAAATGGTAAACTTTAAAAAAAAAAAAAAAATCTCACATTTTAGGATTCATTTTATTCTTTAACTGCTTTCAATGAATGAAGTGTGGCCATACTAGGGCACCTCCTGTATAGGCAAAGTCAATATATCAACCACAGTAGTTGACTTATTTTGGAAGGATGAAAGGTACAATCAATCTGGGTGGAATTTGAACTCAGAATCTGAAGGAATGTGACCAAATAAGTATTTGAAGGTATTTTGTCCAAAGCTTTACTAATTTATCATCCACTACTTTAACCAATTATTTCTTATCTGGTTACCAACTGGTTACTATCAATAAGTTTATTACAAGTAACTTTAATGTCTAACTGCTTCTGAAACAAGGCTGAAGTATAAAACCATTATGATACCCACTAATTCAAAGAATAAGTCATCTTTCCTTCTGAATAACATCATCTTTGTTTGTAACTTTTCAAACAGTAACCACTTCATTCCAATCTATTATTGATCAGACCTGACCACAGAAAATATTAATCTGCATTATGTAATAATTTTATGTTCAATCGATCAGATATCATTTAATCTAATCATTTGTCCCAATCAATACAGTTATCTTATTGATCAATGTTATTAATAAATGCCTCATTCTCAACTCTCTATTGTGAAAATCATTTACTAACAGCTATATAAATCAAAGAGATCTACATAGCTTGTAGTCAATAGCTGAGTGGTTATGGTGTGATGCTTATAACTGTTAAGTGATGTGTTTGAATTTTGGAGCAAGCAGTGCATTGTGTCTTTGAGCAAGGCACTTCATTTCATGTTGATGCAGTACACTCAGCTGAAAGAGAATACTAGTGGTACTTAAGGGTTAATCCTGCAAACAGCCTAATATCCCACTCAGTGGGCTCTTGTACTCTCAGCCTAAAAATGCTTTAAAATTACAGAAAAGCACCAGCTTTGTTAGTTTGTAGTTTGTAGGATTGAAGTACACAAAGACTAAAGCAGTGAATTATTTGTTACTAGTAGCAAAGAATTTGTAATTATTCTAGAAATGAACTGACCCAAACAATGGATTAAATTGACCATTCTATTATAAAAAGGACACCAAATTCAACTTAAATCCATTCTCTACTGGCTGGCTTTACATGCAATCTTGTGGTAATAAGGGATTAATAAGCTTTGGATAAGTTTTATCAAATGAATGTAGTCATTTATGTGCTGTCTGTGCTATCAGATAAGTGTTGTATATATATATATATATATATATATGTATATATATATATATATATATATATATATATATGAATAATAACAATAAATGGAGCAAAACGCATACAAATAAAAGTTTATATGCGTTTTGCTCCATTTATTGTTATTCATATCTACTCAAAATGCACCACTTCAACTTGGTATCTCTACCTATAAAACGGGTGTGATATCCTGGTTTTTTGTGTAATTTTTGCTACCCATGGTAACTATTAACATATCTACATTGTCAAAGGTTTTTTTAAACTGAGATAATATTAATATATACATAAACTAATAAATATATATATATATATATATATTCCAAAAATGTATTATATATAAATATATCTATATCTATTCATAAATATACAGGGATTAGCATTGAGTTGCTTCTCCAACATACTGAAAATTTAGAAATAGCAGTCAAAGAACTACTGATTCTAAACTACAAATTTTTCTCTAAACGGGTGGCGATATCTATGGCACACATAGAACAAAAAACCGGAGGGAAAAGCGTAAACAAAACAAGTCTTTAGTTAATTTTTTGTTCTATGTGTGCCATAGATATCGCCACCCGTTTAGAGAAAAATTTGTAGTTTAGAATCAGTAGTTCTTTGACTGCTATTTCTAAATTTTCAGTATGTTGGAGAAGCAACTCAATGCTAATCCCTGTATATTTATGATGATAAATGGTTTTACCGATAAAGGTTTTTTCATACTGAACTACTTGGCAAAATTGTTAATTATTAATTCTATTATTAATTGACGATTCCCTGCCCTTATTCTTGTATATATCTATTCATATATACACACACACATATATGTCAAAGTTGCCTTTCATCCTTTTAGGGTTTATGAAATAAGTATCAGTTAAGTATGGGGTCGATGTAACCGAATAGCTTCCTGCCACAAAATTCCAAGCCTTATGCCTATAGTAGAAAGGATTATTACCAGGACTTTCAAGTTGGTGAGCTGGTGGAATCATTACAATGCTGGACAAAATGCTTAGTAGAATTTCTTCCAGCTTTTGACATTCTGTGTTCAAATGTTGTTGAAGTCAATTTTGCTTTTCATTCTTTTGGGGTCAAAAAGTAAGAAACAGTTGAACATGGGGAAGGTGGGGGGGGGGTAATATAATTGACTTTACCCTCACCTCAAAACTGCTAGCCCGTCACTAAAACTTGAAACTATAATTACAAGCAGTTTTATGTTAAATAAAACCTTCAGATAAAGTCTTTCAGTTGACAAACACCAACATTCAGTCAGGCTGACATACAAGATCACATTGAACTTACTTTAATTATTCCGACAAGAGTGGTTTTCATCATCAACATTCCTTCAGTAAAGACAGAAATTGAATGGGTCAGACGAGCAACCTACAAAGATGAAAAAAATCCACTGAATATGGAAGCACATTCTAAACAAAATGTAATAAAAAGGGATGACATAATATCTGCTGTTTAACATGAATAATTCACAAAATATGGAAGCACAATCTAAGTGAAAAAAATCATCATTTTCATGTTCTTATTTCATGCTGGCACTAGATGGACAGTTTGACAGAATCTGACAAGCCAGAGGGCTGTGTTAGGCTCTTGTATCTGCATTGGCAAGGTTTTTATGGCTTTATGCCTTCCCTAATATCAAACATTTAACAGAGTATACTGGGTGCTTTCTCCTATGGCACCAGCACTAATGAAGTTACTAAGTAACGTGCAAGACGAGATCCCTTGATGGAGTTGGGTGTTGAATCAAGGGAGATGGCCTTGTGTCAAGTATTGAGATGCTGAAGCATGACAGGTAAAGGAGATACATGACTACCTCAGTAGATATGTGATTATCCACATGGAAAGGAATAACACAACATCTATCTCTTAACACAAACTGCAACCTTGGAACTTAGAATGAACCTAATGCTTATTTAGGCTGTCCTGAGATGTGTCCTGTAGTGGTGCCTTCAGCCCACTTGGTCCTCCATACATCTTGCTGACAAGCCAGCAGTTTCTGTTTCTAGATTTTTCCAAGATTTTTCATTAACATATCCATGAACATCGGTGTAGAATGGCTTCAGTTTTGATGCTTAATAAGCATGAACTCAATGCCCACATGACTATTTTTCCTTTTACTTCTTTTAGTCATTTGACTGTGGCTATGCTGGAGCACCACCTTTAGTCAAAGAAATTGACCCCAGGACTTATTCCTTGTAAGCCTAGTAGTTATTATATCAGTCTCTTTTGCTAAACAGCTAAGTTACGGATGTAAATACACCAACATTGGTTGTCCCTATGGTAAGGGGACAAGCACAGGCACACAAACATATACACAGTATATATATATATGATGGGCTTCTTTCAGTTTCTGTTCATCAAATCAACTCACAAGGCTTTGGTCGGCCTGAGGCTATAGCAGAAGACACTTGCCCAAGGTGACACATAGTGGAACTGAACCCGGAGCCATGTGGTTGGGAAGCAAGCTTCTTACCACACAGCCACTATTGCACCTATGTTACACTCTTTCACATAAATATGCACATTATGTGCATATATGAAGTATAAATGCGCACACACACACACACACACACACATATACACTGATATAGTGAGGAAGAGGGAGAACATTGTATAGCTTATATGTATATGTCTACAAAGAAACAATGATTATGGAATGATGAATGTGACTTACTTCATATCTTTCTTCAAGTTGAGCATAATCCTTCATTTTATCTTTCTCAAGTCGTGTGGGTAATTCTTTGATTTGTGCTGTTTGCTTCTGAATAATCAGAGCCAGCAAACCAAACATTGTTCGTGGAATGATCTAGAAGAGAAGAAAATTTCATAAACATTTACTTTATATTGAGTGAAAATACTAACCATTTTGCTGTAAGTGTACAAGGTCAGTCCTCTAAGTTACACTAGAAAAATACCACCAACATTATCATCATCTGGCTCCTGTGCAGGTGGCACGTAAAAAACACCTTTTAGAGCGTGGCCATTGCCAGTACCATGTGACTGGTCCTCGTGCCGTGGCACGTAAAAGCACCCACTACACTCTCGGAGTGGTTAGCGTTACGAAGGGAATCCAGCTGTAGAAACTCTGCCAAGTCAGATTGGAGCCTGGTGCAACCTTCTGGCCTGCCAATCCTCAGTCAAATCGTCCAACCCATGCTGATGATGATGATGATCAGCTTCATCATTGTTGCTATGTTTGATTTTTACACTGAGGCAAGTTGTGGAAGAGAGAGACCCGGGTAACATGGGATGTAGTACTGAAGGTCAATCTCAAAAGACTGAACCTTGTTAAGGAGATGACAGAGGACCAAGATATGTGGTGCACTGTAGTACTCAAGAAGACCCACCTACCACAACAGGACTGAGATCCTAACAACCAAAGTACCACAAAAAATGTATTGGTGTGGGTGCAGGTGCCACATAAAAAGCACTGGTGCTGGTATCATGTAAAAAGCACTGGTACTGGAGCCACATAAAAAGCACCAGTACACTCTGTAAAGTGGTTGGCATTAGGAAGGACACCCAACTGTAGAAATCAAGCCAAGACAGACTATAGATCTCGGTGTGGCTTCTGGCTTTGTCAGTTCCTGTCAAGCCATCTAACCCATGCCAGCATAGGTAACTAATATTAAACATTGATGAAAATGATGATATATGGGTTAGATGAGACTTACCAAAACAGTGTTCAATGGCTGGGAGCACTTTTTGTGGCCAGCACTAAGTTTTTATCTAAGTAAGGAATTTTTACTTTACTGATCTTCAGATAAAGAACTGCTGAGCTACAGGATATAATGTTTACAGGAGATGTCAATAAATATCCCTATTATTTTATTCAACCATAGGCAAACTGCTAGACTGAAGCACATAGGACTTTCTCAATGGCATACCTAACAAAACAATACCTTAAAATAAGAAGATATTTTTTCGATGGTATTTATTTGAAAAAATATCATCTTATTTGTATTGTACAATACACATTTCAATGCTTCTGATAAACAAATAAACAAACATTTGTTTGTTTATATTTGTACATACATGACTACCTTCAATGTTTTTAGATGACAAGTTATGTCTCATGTGGCCTACTTCTTGAAAAAAGTTTCCTATGTCTGACTTGATTAGTGTCAATGAGATAGAACATAGAAACAAACACACACACACACACATATGAAGAGTGGAGTTTAGTACTCTTTCTGTCAATGAAATTTCAATGACAAGGCAATGGTCAGCTGAAGGTTATAGTAGAAAATCATTCAAAATGTCCCAGTGAGATTAAATATGAAACAACATAGTTGCAGACTTCTTCACCACATAGCTATGCTTGATTTCTAAATGAGGCACAAGGTTACACATTTAGGGAGAGGGGTAAAGCTGGTTTACTCCTTCCCAGTATTGGATCGGTGATTGGTACTTTATTTTAGTAACTCCTAGAAAGATGAAACGCAGAGCTGACCTTGTATGATTTGAATTCTGAAATGTAAAGGGACACAACTAAACAGCACAAAGTATTTTGTTCAATGCCCTACTGACTGTTTTAATCCACCGGATAAATAACAGCTCCAATTTCAGATTACTGATTCTAACCCTTCCCCTGAAATTGCTGGCCTTGTGCTAAAATCTGAAATGAATATAAAGGCAACAGTTGGATAGATCTGAAAATTCAAACATTTCAAAAAAGTCTACAGAGAGAATGACAATTTGTTAAACTCACCTGTAACACCTTTCTAAGATAGGCCACCAGTTCACCTGAGTAGTACTTTGATACACTGATAAGGTCAGGACTGTTAGCTTGAAGAATTCTCATGAGTGGCAGATCCAGTGCAGAAGCCATCTACAAAATAAATACATCATTTACCACCACTACTACCACAATTACCACCACCACCACCACCACCACCACCGCCGCCGCCACCACCGCCACCCAACTTCATCCTGCTACTTCCATCTTGCTACCATCATTATTCTTGATGTTTTAACATTCACTTTCACTTCTCATGATTGTGGTTGCATACAGACACACACACACACACATACATGCACACACAGGCGAGTTGGCAGAAACATTAGCACGCCGGGCGAAATGCTTAGCGGTATTTCGTCTGCCGTTACGTTCTAAGTTCAAATTCTGCCAAGGTCGACTTTGCCTTTCATCCTTTCAGGGTTGATTAAATAAGTACCAGTTATGCACTAGGGTTGATGTAATCGACTTAGTCCCTTTGTCTGTCCTTGTTTGTCCCCTCTTTGTTTAGCCCCTCGTGGACAATAAAGAAATAAGAAACATGCACACACAGACATGTACATAGATACATACACCTGATTAGTGTTGAGTATCAGAAAAAAAAATACCGTAGTACATTAATAATGCAGTTTTAGTTTGGTCGAGTCAGTCTCTTGCTACTCTGAGTTTCACCTGTGGGTGCACAGGCACTTCAGGTAAGTTATGACAAGTCTGAAGAGCCCATGTGCACCGTTAGGCAATACTCAGAGTGGCAAGAGACTGACTTGACCAAAATAAAATACATTATATACTACACACACACAAAAAAAGTGAAATGGTTGAGTGGATACAGTACTATTGCATTATAAGTCAGCCAATAGGACTTGAATTCAAATCCACCGAAGTCATTTCATTGTCGATAGAGTATTTTTAATACTCAATTCATTAATCATATTAATACTAACTTAACTGTTTTTTTTCCCATGAGGATGGCATCTCTGAAAATTTAACATCACTAATCTATTTTGAAATATATTAACATCTACTTATGTGACATACTATACATATACTAAATGATTCTCTCATCACTCTTTCAGTAAATACAGTGAAGTTTATGTTTAGCTGAAGAGGTCTAACAGTAAAACATGCCAAGAGTTGTCTCCCATACTTGCTGAAATAATTAAGACAATACTAGTCTGGAGGTAATTTCGTTTTTACACCGCCACTTAATTAAGCATTTCTAATTAGGCAATTAATATCTGCTGTTTCAAAAACAGCATTAACTTATCCTTGTGAGTTAGATCACCTAACAATTGAGGATAGACACCATATTATTTGAGAATATTGATACTGAAATATGTTTTAACATTCTCAGATGGTTTGTGAACATAATATACATTGCTAACTACAAAATATATAAATAAAGAAAAACAAAAACGACCGCAAATCCCCACCAGTATTGGAGATCAATAGTGCACATTGCATCATACAATACCTTTAAAAATGTTGCCCTCAGTTTTATCACAAGGGAGGGATCTTTCTTAATGCCTTCCTGCATTATTGATGTATAACTGCAACATAGAAACAAGTGGATTGTTAAAAGAAATATGAAATATATATATACTATATCATATTATATTGTATTATGCATATTACATGTATATATAAATGTATTTATATATACACACACACACACGCACATATCATCATCATCATTTAAATCAGTTTTCCATGCTGGAATGAGTTGGACATTGTGACAGGATTGAATGGATAAGACGGCCACAAATTGTCAAAGTGCCTCAGTTTTGGGCATGGTTTCTGTGACTGGATACCCTTGCTAATGTCAACACTTTACAGAGTATACTACGTGCTTTTATCAGGACACTATGAAATGTGTCCAGGAATCTGACAGGGGGCAGCACTGGACAGATATGACAATTCTAAGAGAGCAGTAGTGGCCCATCCAATCAATGCCCATATGGAAAACAGAGGATATTAATATTTGCAGTTACTGTAAAAGTAAAAGCCACACTGTGTCACTGAAAACATGGAATGTCTTTCCCAAGTTATATTCTTTAAAAAGACTGTATGAAATACAAGAATATTACAGGTACAATATGACAGAGTGGTTATGGAATTTGGTTTGGAACCACATGGTTTTGGGTTCCATCCCGCAATGTAGCACTAAGGGTAAGTGTCTTCTAGATTAGCCTCAAGCAGATCAATGACCTTTATGTGATGCATGATAGAGGAAACACTTCACAAACCCATCATGTGTATGTGCATGTGGATAGGTGTGTTAGTTTGCTTCTACATAACTTTACACTGATGCTGGTTGAGCAGAGAGGCGTTTGTTTACATCTCTTGTGAACAATATGTCCCATAGCTTAGTGGTTTTACCAGTTTCACATATAAACCAGTGGAACAAGAATGCCTTATTTGAAGAACAGATAAGAAACGGAGATAAACAAAGACAACAATCTATAAAATATTGCCTCAATAACTTTGGTCCAAACCATTCCAGCATGGAGAAAGTAAATAGAAAGATGAAATGACAAACTTTGGTATTCTGAAGAGCTTTGGCACTAGATAAAAATGAAATACTGAAATACTGACCTGTCCATTAAGTGCCACGCATAAGAAAGGTCAGCAACTATTTGGATAGTGATCAGTACCTCTTCTTTGATGTTAATGGTGCGAATCATTTGATGAAGGTATTTACGAGTGTCAGCCAAGAACTGTTTCACTTGAAGGTTGCTCTCCAGCTGATGGAATTCTTGGACCTGTCAAAAATGAAAAAAAAAATTATTTTAAATGTCAATGACTCTTCTTGACTTGACAACAGTACAACCAGAAATTATACAAACACTGTATTATCCCCAGTATACTTCAATGTATATATATAGCCTTGTCTAATTTCATCGTCTTCATTATTTAGCATCCATTTTCCAGGCTGGCATAAGTAAGATGGTTTGACTGGGGCTGGTAAGCTGGAGAGTTGCACCAGACTCCAGTCTGTTTTGGCTTGGTTTATATGGCTGGATGCCCTTCCTGACACCAACCACTCCACAGAATGCACAGAGTGTCTTTTACATGTCACCAGCTGGCATGTGTGCCTTTCGTATGACACTGGCTGGAGAGCTGTACCAGGCTCTGGTCTGTTTTGGCTTGGTTTCTATTGCTGTATGGCCTTCCTAACACCAATCACTCCATAGAGTGTACTGGGTGCCTTTCACATGTCACTGGTATGGATGTCTTTTACATGTCATCAGCACTGGCCACGACTATGATTTCACTTAGTTTGTCAAGTCTTTTCAAGTACAGCAAATCACCAAAAGTCTTGGTTACTGGACACTCAGTGTACAAAAAATACATCATCATATTTTCTGGCATATAAGATGCACTCTTGTATAAGATGAGCACCTATTTTTACAAATATATTTTGTGAAAAAAATTGAACATTTCCTCATAAAATCATACACTCGGTACACCTGTAATATGATCGCATTTGATGCATGGTAATTACATCTAAGAATAAAAAGTGTACATCTTATATATGGTTTAAGTCAGTTCTATTATCTTATATCTTATATCATGGTTTAAGTCAGTTCTATTTAGTTCTCTCCATTTAATCTCTCCACAAACAGATTGCAGTAAACTACAAAGAAGACAAAATAGCACAGACAGAGCATCATCACAAGCAAACCACAGTTATTGACCACATACTCAGCAAAATACACAGTGACTAGTTATGATAATATCAACAAGCAATGTCAACATCAGCATTGCCTTGCTCAAGCGGAGATGAACGTGGAATATATAAACACTGATGCACATTCACACATAAACATAGATACATGTGTGTATACGACAGGGTTTTTGCAGTTTCCATCTGCCAAATTTCTTTATGTGGTGTTGGTAATTCTGGAACTATAGTCAAAGACAGTTTCTCAAGGTGCTGTACAGTAGGACTGAACCCAAAACCACAGTGTTGCAAAATGAATTTCTTAACCATAATGCCATGCTTGTGCCCATAGCTATATCTGACATATGTGTATGTGTGTGAAACTATCTGCCTGTCTATATATATATATATATATATATAAGCTGCATCCATAGTTTTCATTTGTGTCTTTACTATATACTGAGAGAGAGAGAATTAGTTTTTCAGATAATTACTGACGTGGTAGGAAAACCATAAGTTGTTTTCAAGAATCTGAAATCAAATGAGATAAAGTAATAATTACTTCTTCAAGAGCTTGAATGAGTTGGACTATTTTCCTACCAGCAGCAGTGGAATCATCATAGTCAAGGGAGGTGATCTGTTTGGACATTTCTGCAAACCAAGCCTGTAAGTTATCTGAAACAAGTCAAAGACATGCAAACAGCATGAAAAGGTAAGGTATAGAGATAGTTTCAGAGATTAGATGGAACATAAAGAGGACAGTTTTAACCCATTTGCTACCAATCTGTACGAGACTGCCCTAGGTTTTATGATACAAACATTTTGTTTTAAAGTTATCTAAATTCAAACCTTACTCAAAATTTCATGTTAATTTATATTTCAAGTACCATCTTAATAATGACAAAGTTATTTTATTAAATTCTTCTTCAACATCATCATCCTCATGTAATGTCTGCTTTGTGTGCTGGCATGGGCTAAATGGCTTGAGTGGAACTGGTAAGCTGGAGAGCTACACCAGGTTCCAGTCTGAATTTGGCTTGCTTGATTTCTAAGGCTCGGTGCCCTTCCTAACACCAAACACTCTGAGAGTGTCATCAGCATGGGTGCTTTTGTGTGTCACCAGCACCAGCCATAACTATGATTTCACTTGGCTTGATGAGTTTTCTCAAGCACAGCAAATCGCGATCGCTGTCATTGCCTCCATGAGGTCCCTTATTCAAATAACATACTTCACCACCTCAAAATTAACTGAAAGAATGGTAGTTAATTTCAACAAGAATATGGTAACAAAAGTGTTAAAGAAATGTTTTCCGCCAACTCAAATGCACCTAGCCAATACAATCCCTAAACCTTGTTAGAAATAACTGTTAAATTGTCTTTAAGTTATATTCAATTATTTTATGAAATAATGATTTCAAATTTTGTCACAGGCCTGCAAGTTCGGCAGAGGGAGTAAATCAATTACACCAACCTCAGTGTTCAACAGGTACTTATTTTATCAACCCCAAAAGGATGAAAGGTAAATTCTACCTGGGCAGAATTTTAACTCAGAACGTGAGGACAGACAAAATGTGGCTAAGCATTTTGCCTGGCGTGCTATCAATTCTGCCAGCTCAGTGCCTTAAAATATCATTTCACAAAATAATGGTCTGTAGATTGTTGATATATAACCCAAGAATATAGGAACAAAACTTAACCTTCAAGCACACTAGGGGTGACAAAGTATAGCTCAGAGAGAGAGCGCCATTAGAAGATATGAGGATGGTACAATCTAACAGGAAGCTACTGGCTCAAGAGACTTATGAGTAGAACACAGTCAAAAGTACTACTGACATCAACAGCAACAACTCTGTTTTTACCAGATTTCTTCATAGTGAGAGCCTCCTGATGACAGACATAGAAGAGAAGGTATCCAGTAGATTTGGATTTAATAAAGCTGTAGTTGTGATCATTAAGGACAAAGAAAGACTCAAGGTGTCGGAGAAAGTTGTTAATTCTTTAGCATTTAGATTACTCTCTCAAATGTAATGCTTATTTATTCATATCGTTTTGAATTATTCATATCATCACCTCGTAGCATCAAATTTTGAAGATGTGATTGCTTATTGTTAGAATGAAATTGTAGGGTAGGTGTAAGAAGCTGGATCTAGCTTGTCTGAATATAAAATAGGTAGAATGTTTAGGCTGGACATGGCCAATTTAGATGCTAAAGGGTTAATAGGCATACTCAACACAAATTACCATTTTTCTCAATTCTTGTTAAAGGTTTCATTCCTGAAAATACTTCACTTAATTCCTGCATCCGTTCAGTGCCTTCCTTTTTGTAACCTTCCCACTTGGTCTGTTTTTCTAACAACATTTGTTTGAAGATCTGTTAAAAAAAAATTGAAAATAAAATAAAAACATCGCTTTTTAAAAAAATAGATCAGGCTAGATGAGATTAAACCGTGTTGGACCTGAGAACTCAAAAACAAACTAAATGAGATTACATAAGATCTGGTTATATGTACCAATCCATATAAAGTAAAACCAGAGTAAACTAGACTATATCAAACCAATTCAAGTTAGAACACTCATAAAATAAGAAATCCAATCCAGAACAGCAGATGCCATAAGAAAATAGTCATTGAAAGACAAGACAACACTAGAGTCATGATAAGATTTGGCTTTTAAACATGTGAAACAGATTCATGCTATTTTAGAGAGGATGGTGGTTATGACGGTAGTCAGTAAATAATTATATTGGATTCAAGAGGTAAATAAATATACTGTCGATGTTTCTCATTGCTCGGTTATTTTACAGAGCTGCTGATGCTTGCTGCTTTCAATGGCATCTATTTACAGCTGTGGAGGCGCAATGGCCCAGTGGTTAGGGCAGCGGACTCGTGGTCATAGGATTGCTGTTTCGATTCCCAGACCAGGCGTTGTGAGTGTTTATTGAGCGAAAACACCTAAAGCTCCACGAGGCCCCGGCAGGGGATGGTGGCGAACCCTGCTGTACTCTTTCACCACGATTTTCTCTCACTCTTACTTCCTGTTTCTGTTGTGCCTGTATTTCAAAGGGTCAGCCTTGTCACACTGTGTCACGCTGAATATCCCCGAGAACTACGTTAAGGGTACACGTATCTGTGGAGTGCTCAGCCACCTGCACGTTAATTTCACAAGCAGGCTGTTCCGTTGATCGGATCAACTGGAACCCTCGACATCGTAAGCGACGGAGTGCCAACAACAAGATTTATATCTATATGAGAGTTGAGTGTCAATTTAACATGGTCACAGTAAAGTACTGGTGAAAAGACATAAACCACAAATCTGGGGTAGCATCTTACCTCAAGTATTTGGATTAAACTGTAGCAAGTGGATTAACCTGTAACAAGGAATTTTAATGTGGAACCAAAATCAGCAGTTCAAGCTGGAGTTTTGGTGGTAAACTAAACTGAACACTCATAGTAACATACCTATTACTTTACGTCAATGATGAAAACTCATTATATATTCTGTGAAAAAAAAAAACTATTGTTGAATAAATGACCTTTTTCAGTTCTGTCAGAATATAAATTGTGAATTGTAAGCACCTGAAGAGGTAAATTTTATAAGCCATAAGAATTGTACACACAAATGTTTAGGCCTTGTTGTTTATCTGAGAGTAAGGGAAGGAGGATTAAGTGGAGTTGTCTCATAGTCTGGAGGCAAGTAAATAATACTCTTTCCTTCTTTTTGTCACTATCAGATGAAAGAGGAAAGACTAACACACAAGTCTCTACATTCTTCACAGTAAATCAGAGAAAAAGGTAGTTAATTATCATTATACAATAACATTTTTTTTGAGAATCACTGCTATTCTGCTGTCTTGTACAGAACCAGTTTAAGCAATGAATGAGTTAAAGCAGTTGAACTGTAGATGACTTTCTATAGAAAGTCACCAATATAATAATGGCTTCAAATTTTGGCACAAGGCCAGCAATTTAGGAGAAGAAGGCAAATCGATTACTACATTATCTTCAGTGCTCAACTGCTACTTATTTCATCAACCCTGAAATGACAAAAGGCAAAGTCGACCTCGGTGGAATTTGAACTCAGAATGCAAAGACAGATGAAATGTTACTAAGCATTTTGCCTGGAATGCTAACAATTCTGCCGGCTTGCTGCCTTAGTCCTGAGTATAACAATAAATAAAGCGTTTGGAGATGAGATGAGTTTCTCATAAATTTGTAAGTTCTGAAGTATTTACATGTGTATTTAATGAAAGTTGTAAAGCAATGTCATTCAGAAAAGAGTTGAAACGATTATTCTTAATTGGATATTTAACGATGACATTGAGTGGAAATTGAAATGAAGAGCCAAGCCACTTACTGACAGTTTTTAATTAAGTAATTTAATGTGTGTTCACAATTATTAGAACCCCACCACCATCTCTTATAGTATTCTTTTGAATTTCATTTTAGTTTTACACCCATTTTTCTTCCATGATATAAGATAGATGGATTTTGTAAGTCTGGGCAATTACATAATACAGGGAAACCGTTTTCCAAGGTTGAACAGGCATGCTATTACAAGCCACTCTACTGTGAAGTAAATGTGGAACATGCTTGCCCACTTAGTAAGTCAAGGTGTTAAATGCTTTTACTATGCTTCATTGGGGTATTACAGTGTTAAAGTAACACGTGGGACTAAGCTTAATATCTTAACAATGTGATCGGTATATGTGCACATGCACATTCATATGCATATGTCATCTTTGTTGTTGGCACTCTGTCGCTTACGACGTCGAGGGTTCCAGTTGATCCGATCAACGGAACAGCCTGCTCATGAAATTAACGTGCAAGTGGCTGAGCACTCCACAGACACGTGTACCCTTAACGTAGTTCTCAGGGACATTCAGCGTGACACAGTGTGACAAGGCTGACCCTTTGAATTACAGGCACAACAGAAACAGGAAGTAAGAGTGAGAGAAAGTTGTGGTGAAAGAGTACAGCAGGGTTCGCCACCATCCCCTGCCGGAGCCTCGTGGAGCTTTTAGGTGTTTTCGCTCAATAAACACTCACAACGCCCGGTCTGGGAATCGAAACCGCGATCCTATGACCGCGAGCCCGCTGCCCTAACCACTGGGCCATTGCGCCTCCACATATGTCATGTATACTATATATAACAGACATACATGAGCATATGTGTCAAGACAACCCGCATATACATATATACATACATCATCATCATCACGTCTGTTTTCCATGCTGGCATGGGTTGGATAGTTTGACAGAATCTGGCCAGCTGAAGAGCTGCCTAGGCTCCATGTCTGTTTTGGTATGATTTCAACAGCTGGATGCCCTTCTTAAAGCCAACCACTTCACAGAGTGTACTGGATGCTTTTATGCAGCACTTTTATGTGGCACTGGCGCAGCTGCTTTTTATGTGGCACCAGCACCCACATGTCCACACACAAACACATGTAATATATGATGGGCTTCTTTTAGTTTTTACAGAAATTACTGTAAAAAAGTTACTCAGGTTGTCACAGACATGTAAAAATAAGTCAAGTTAGTATAAAACTAATGCAACAAGCATTAAAAAGAATATCAGAAATAATTACGAAGTAAGAAAAAAGACACTATTAGTTAATAACTGAGTTACTGAAATTATTCCTGCATGCATGGGAAACAACTCTGGACATGTTTTGATGTAATCAGATCTCATCAGTGAAGCATAAACTTTACCACACAGGCTTAAGTAGAGGTGAAAGAATCACAAATTAAATGGACACTATTGTAGACAAATTGGTATGAAGTGAGTCTAATTTAAAGAAGAAATTAATGAAGATTCTACTTCGGCACAGCATTAGTCAAGTGAATCAACTTCACTATCTAACTGTTATACATAGAATATAAAGTAATTCCCTTCAATGGGATTTTAGTTTAAAAGAGTGAGGTAAAAGTAAAGGGTAAAGACCCTCTTCAGTTATAAATGACCATGGGATTGCACCTAGAAAATTCCTCTCCAAGGCACAAGTCCAAGCGAGGTTATGGAAGATCAACAGTAGCCCATGCACACCAGCCCCCCCCTCCCCATGCCACCAATGTTATCGAAGGGAAAGACAAAGGCTGATACAGCTTGGAACCAGTGACATTACAACCCATTTCTATAGCTGAGTGAACTGGAGCAATGTGAAATAAAGTATCTTGCTCAAGAACACAACCCACTGCCTGGTTTGGGGATTCAAACTCACTACTTCGTGATTGTGAGCCTGATGCTCTAACCACTGAGCCATGCACTTCTGCTAAATGAGTGAGGTATCAAAGTAGATAATGTAAATTAAGTAATCTAACTGTCAGGACTAGATATTTAAACATATCCATATCAATAAATAGTTACGTGAATTCCTAAAATGTAAAACATTAACGGTATATATCATTATATTGATCAGACTATCGGATATAGTTATATACCATTGATCACAATGTGCTTCCTTGCATTGTTGTAGCTTCTGAATGATGCCATCCCAATGGCTAGGCAGACAGGCCAAAATTCCCCCTGAACAGAACACCAGTTCATTACAGGGTTAGGCATTTACAGCTGAGGGGATTGGAGCAACATGAAATGAAGTGTTTTGAGAAGATGATGTACCACTGTTCTGAGAATTGAAACTGCAATCTTGTGACCGACTGCTGTAATCTTGCATTCTTGCAACACCCTAACCGTTAAGTGATGTGCCTTCACAAAAGTCATATACAACAAAAGAAAAATTATAGCTATCACACACAAATACGTAGTTGCTTGTACCGTTTTACTAATTGTTTTAGGTGCCAATGTAGTTGTGGAGCAAATATAGATACCATCTCACCAAAGGTTCCACTCAGCAGGATTGAACCCAGAACCACACAGCAACACCTGCACCTATAATGGTGAAAATTTAGAAAAGTTTTATAGCTTATAAATATCATTAAAACTGTTACTTACTTCTTTTAGCTTGAGTTCATATTGTCCAATATTTAGAAGAAGTTGGAATAGTGCTAGAGGTGAATATTGGCTGTCAGCAAGCACTTGTTCACGAACCTGGCGATACTTTTTGGCATTTTCGTTAGTTGTAGCTAGATATGAAGAGACATAAATAGGAAGAAATATTAAATCATTTGGTTTTATCTTCTCTCTCTCTTTCTCTCTTTATAAATCCATATATCTCATTCTGTTGGTCCCTTAAGCCAAACCACTACATTACAGAACGTAAACAAGTCTTCACTGGTTGTCATACAGTGATAGGGACGAACTCAAAGACACACACAGATATATACATATATGTACGACAGGCTTCTCTCAGTTTCTGTCTATCAGATCCACTTACAATGCTTTGGTTAGCCTTGAGCTATAGTAGAAGCCATTTACCCAAAGTATCGCACAGTGGGGCTGAACCCAAGACCATACAGCCACACTTGCATCTACATATATAGAAAAACGCCAAAATATAAAGAAAAAAGACAAGTCCATTACTCACAAGCTTGTATGAGTAGGTAGCATGTGCTATGCTTTCGTTAAATGTTTCAGCTGTCATTGTAGTTAAAAGAAGACAGACAACTGCTCAGCTTCCCCATGCATGACTAAGCAAAACATATCCAGTAAGTGAGAGCCATAGGGAGCAGAAGGCTGCAACAGCAATAAGCTGGTACTCATTTTAACTGACACACTGGAACAAGATGAAATAAAATGTTTTGCCCAAGGACACTATGTAGACTGGACACTATGGGAATGGAACTCACAACCATACAACTGTGAGCCTAACAACAAGACCATGTACCTTCACACAAATATGTTGCTGGCACTCTGTCGCTTATGATGTGGAGGGTTCCAGTTGATCCGATCAACGGAACAGCCTGCTCGTGAAATTAACGTGCAAGTGGCTGAGCACTCCACAGACACGTGTACCCTTAACGTAGTTCTCGGGGATATTCAGCGTGACACAGTGTGACAAGGCTGACCTTTTGAATTACAGGCACAACACAGAAAGTAAGAGTGAGAGAAAGTTGTGGTGAAAGAGTACAGCAGGGTTCGCCACCATCCCCTGCCGGAGCCTCATGGAGCTTTAGGTGTTTTCGCTTAATAAAAACTCACAACGCCCAGTCTGGGAATCGAAACCACGATCCTATGACCGCGAGTCTGCTGCCCTAACCACTGGGCTATTGCACCTCCACACACAAATATACACACCTTATGAATAACAAGCAGTGGTAGACCCTTTATTACTTACACTGATGAATATTCAGTTGTTCAACCAAATGTACATGGAACTCATTAAATAAAGATGTAAGTGGCTGAGTATTCCACAGACACGTGTACCCATCACATAATTCCAAACTCGAATCAGTGTGTCAGAGTATGTGACAAGGCTGGATCTTTGAATTACAGCTGCAATCTATAAGACAGGCTTCTCTATAGTTTCCCTCTACCTAATTTTACTGACAAAGCTTGTGTTGACTAAAGGTAAAGATACCATGCAGTGGGATCAAACCTTGAACCACAGGACTACAAAGCTAACTTTCTAACTACTCAGCTATGTTTGTGTATCCTTGCATCCACAAACAGTAAACATGATGCTTATGTTTTAACAAAATCCACTCTGAACATGCTATTTTGTAAAATAGATGTTTTTAAAATTCAAAAAAAAAAAAAGAAATTATATTTTTGAAAATGCTTACAAGTTGGTAAAGCAGCAGTGTGTAACAATAACCAGCGAAGTGTGACGTTCCCTTCTCGCATAACATTCATCAACTTCTGGATGTTGTCTAGAATGAAGTCCTCCTGTAAGACTCCTTCTTGTAGGTTCTTCTCTAGCTGGATATTAAGCCTTTTCATCTTCTGGTTATATTTTGTAGCCTGAAATATACATAGCGGACATTGTAACAAATTACCAGCAGATAATATACATTGATATACAGGGATTCTTGCATTATGGAAACATTGCATTCCTGAAAATTTTGACATAACATGTAACACCGTCATTATCAATCATTTAACATTCACTTTTCCATTCTTGAAACCTTCACCTGTTTAAGGTAGTATTTTTCCATACCTAAAGGTGTAAGGTAGTATTTTTACATATCTAAAAACGGTGAGCTGGCAGAAACATTACCATGCAGAATTGTTAAAATACATAATGGCATTTCACCCATCTTTATGTTCTGAGTTCAAATTCTGCTGAGGTTGATTTTGCTTTTCATCCCTTCAAGGTTGATAAAATAAATACTGGTTGAGCACTGGGGTTGATGTACTTGACTTGACTGGCCTTGTGCCAAAATTTCAAACCAACATTTTTCCATACCTAGATATGTTTTTCGCAGAAGACGGAAAAAAAACCTGATGATGATGTTCAATTACAACCATCATATGATATCTAGACAAGGGTACACATATACACACATACGCATATATATATATGACACTGGTCTCTCAGTTTCTATCTGCCAAATTCACTCATAAAGCTTTAGTCAGCCTAGGGCAATTGTAGAAAACATAGCCGCACTGCATGGCAGTCCAAAGTGCCATGCAATGGGACTGAACACAAGATCAAATGCTTGGGAAGTAAGTTTCTAAACCACATAACCATTTTTGAGTAACAAGAGAGTCAATAGAGAATACATTTCCTGTATTCGAATATCATGATAAAGCAAGATTTTCAAGAATACACTTTTTCCATTATGATGTGAGAGATGTCTGTATATGAGCGAAATCGAGAGCCTCTATATGCTCAGTGGCCTGCTAGAAATAGCAGTTACATCTCCTCTAAATCACATGCTACTCTCTAAAAAACAAAAAGAAGGATACATTGGATAATGTAGTCTACTGTCCAAATAAATATGAAATAAAAAAAATATTGCAACTGAAATGCTTCTGATGATGGGTATGCTTATTCAGAGATAACTTAGTCTCTTGAGTTTAATAATTCTTTTTTTGGAACAGTTGATCTTGAAGCAAATAAAGCTGAAATAACAGTATGTACATATTGGGTTAAAAGGACCTTCAGACAGGAAAAGTCAGAGGCTGCCAGTGGAACTTTTGCAGTTCAAAGGGATTTTTAAATCCAATATTTACATGCAAAGTTTTATTTGCTTAAAGATCCACCATTCCAAAAAAAGAATTATTTTCCATTCTCCCACAGTTTATAAATTCTTATGATGTCTCCAGTTAATATAACATCATTGGATTAAATAAAGCAGCAAGCTGGCAGAATTGTTAGCATGCAGGGCAAAATGCTTAGTGGCATTTCATCCATTTTTATGTTCTGAGTTCAAATTCCAGTGGGTCAACTTTGCCTTTCATCCTTTAGGAATCGATAAAATAAGTACCAGTTGAACACTGGAAGTTGATGTAACTGATTTACACTGTCACTTGAAATTGGTGGCCTTGAGTCAAAATTTGAAACCATTATTTATAGCTCTGTTTGCTTCAAGATCCACCATTCCAAAAGAATTATTTCACATTCTCTCACAGTTTATAAATTTCAGTTAATAATAACATCATTTAACTAAATAAGGCAGGAAGCTGACAGAATCCTGAGCATGCTGGGCAAAATACTTCATGGCATTACATCTGTCTTTGTGTTCTGAGTTCAAATTCTGCCAAGGTTGACTTTGCCTTTCATCCTTTTGGGGTCAATAAAATCAAGTACCAGAACACTATGGGTTCAAGTAATCGACTTACTCTGTCTCCTAAAATTGCTGGCCTTGTGCCAAAATTTGAAACCAATATAACACCACTGGACTAAATGTAATGTGCCATTACTTCATTGTTTGACTCAACATTAAATTGATGTTCATCTTTCCATTTATGCTCATCATTATGAATTTCTTGCCACTACCAACTTTTTCTCCATATTTTGGCTGATTTCCAGTTGGATTGAAAAGATTAGAGAGAGAATTTAGAGCGGATACATCTGTGTTCTGCAGTAAAAGGATAATGAGTGAATTAAGACAGTTTAGTGACTTTTAAGATCACCTCTGGTGAAAAGAACTACTCATTATTTTAATGACTAATTCTGAACAAGAAAGGCAAGGGAAACAACTCAGTAATTTAAATTAAAACTAATATATGGTGTGTGTACATGTGTATGTTTGTGTGTATGAATAAGTCTGATCTTTGGCAGAACAGAGACAAATTCAGACATGTTTCATTGTTATTAAACTTCTTCAGCAAAACATAGTCTAACAGTTAATCTTACATGATTAGAGTACTATACAGGCTCTGTGGCAGACTACTAAATGTATGGTTCTGATTTCAAACTAAAACTATTACATTGTGCTGCGGAAAAAGGTACATAACTCCCATTACTTCAGGTTATATGAAAGGCAATAACAGAGCCCATTCTTCTTTCATGATTGAAAGAACATTTCAACTGCAAAACACAGAAATAGTTCTATGTAACATTGCATGGAAAAAGGAACACAAAGCAAAAACAAAAAAATAACAAACCAGTTTATATCTTGTATTCAATATGCACCTATCTACTTGCCAATTTTGATAGCAACTAATAATTGTCCTCCGTTTAGTGAAGGTATTTATACCAAAAGAAAACATTAAAATGACCAAAGCAAAGAAGTTTTACCTGTTCCCTAATATTACTCTGCTCTAGAGTGTTGTTCAGAGCAATCATTGCAGCTTTGTAAGGGGACCAGACATCAATTAGGTTCACAATTATACCCATGTAGACACTTATTATCTGAAAACATTATAAAAAGGGAAAAGTGAACATTAGATTATAGGAAAGTGGTTATACACCATTAGGTGTACACCCGCTTTCCTATATTAAATTCAAAAGAAACAACGAAATGCTGACTCCGAACCATCAACACAACAATATTTATTTACGGAGGAAATAGGCAGCCATGAATTGGTTGCTGAGACGCCTTCTGTGAGAGAGCTCTGGGCTGGACGTCCAACCTCTCCGCCGGCCGGCGAGATAAGAGACTGAAAAAAGCGGGAACGTTTAGATGTTGAATTCCACGCATGCGCATGGGACAAGGCGTTACTACAAGATAAACAGCAAGGAGGTGAAGCTTTAAGAACTATGAGATGGATGTAAAACAGCTGCTCTCAACAGGAGTCCACCTATAATTTTGATGTTACAAATTAGGCACAAAAAATTGGCCATAGTTCTACAATACACAAAATGTTATAACAATTTTTTAAAATACAATTTCTAGTAATATTTAATTATAGAAATATAAAATGGTTGAGAACCACTGATGTAAACAAGCTAAAACAACCTGGAATAAGTTGCAGAAAATCTCTCATCATTTATCACTTTATGTGCATTTTTCCTTGCTGGTGTGAATTACATGGGTCTCTTTCAGAACTGCATTTCACAAATTGTCCCAGTCATTCATACTTTCTTTAAGGAACTGCATTCTAACATCAGACCTCACTTTTCCCATCTGTTTCAATTTCCTTATTAGCAGGAACCTTTTCTCTGTATCATTTGACACTTTTCACCCAACTGTCAATCCTCATATGTATTACATGTCTACACTAACACTGTCTACTCTCTTGCATGCTATATCTGATTTTCTGATTGCTTTGATGCTCAATTTTTTTTCACTCCCTTTACCAGTGTCCCATCATTCCCATACACTGATATGACACATTTGGATCATATCTTTCCAATATTTGTGCAACCTTTGCTAATAAACATCAGGCCTCATACACAAATGCCATATAATTTGCTCTTTGCTTGGAAGATTGGGAAAGAACTGCTAGTTGCCAATAATTCCATCAACTTTTTGTATTCAGTTTCATCAGTCCCACTGCATGGCATCTTGGGCAAGTGTCTTCTACTATAGCCTCGGGCCGACCAAAGCCTTGTGAGTGGATTTGGTAGACGGAAACTGAAAGAAGCCTGTCGTATATATGTATATATGTATATGTATATGTGTGTTTGCATGTCTGTGTTTGTCCCCCCCAACATCACTTGACAACCGATGCTGGTGTGTTTATGTCCCCGTAACTTAGCGGTTCGGCAAAAAGAGACCGATAGAGTAAGTACTAGGCTTCCAAAGAATAAGTCCTGGGGTCGATTTGCTTGACTAAAGGCGGTGCTCGAGCATGGCCACAGTCAAAAGACTGAAACAAGTAAAAGAGTAAAAGAGTAATATGAAAATGAAAATAAAGCCGAGTATAGGAGATGATGATGATGATGATGATATTCAGAATGTTAAATAAAATTGTCTGAAAAATGTACTTTAATTTAATTTTAAAGGAAATGTTTTCAGAATAACCAACTGAAGACATGGTGAGGCCGTGCACAGCTGGTAAGTGGATCCTTAATTCTGCTTATATATAGCATTTTAGGCTGTGGCTAATACATCTGTTCTGATTTGATTGTTCTTTAGGTTTAGCGCAAGGAGCTCATGGTCTGATAACTCAAGAGTGAAGATTAAACATTGAGATTTATCTACTGAATTGGCATTTACACTGTTGTTGTCTCCCTTAGTATACAAGCTCTTTATTCAGACATTAGCCTTTAGTTGACAGAGTGTATCAAATTTGCATGAATTATGAAAATTTAATGTCAATGCATTGAATATAAAGGTAGGTCCTACATCAGTTGGTATATGCGTGTGTGTGTATAGGCATACATACATATATATATATATACACACACACACACATCATCATCATCGTTTAATGTCCGCTTTCCATGCTAGCATGGGTTGGACGATTTGACTGAGGACTGGTGAAACCAGATGGCTACACCAGGCTCCAATCTGATTTGGCAGAGTTTCTACAGCTGGATGCCCTTCCTAATGCCAACCACTCCGAGAGTGTAGTGGGTGCTTTTACATGCCACCGGCACGAAGGCCAGTCAGGCGGTACTGGCAACGGCCACGCTCAAAATGGTGTATCTTATGTGCCATATATATGTATACATCATCATCATCATTTAGTGTCTGCTTTCCATACTGGCATGGGTTAGATGATTTGAATAGAACTGGTAAGCTTGAGAGCTGCACCAAGTTCCAGTTTGGTTTGGCATGGTTTCTACAGCTGGATGCCCTTCTAATATTTAGGCATATAAACCCAAGATGGGAAAAAAATGGGTTTACATCCCTGTAACTTAGTGGTTCAGTGGCAAGAGAGATCGATAGATTAAGTACCAGACTTAACAAAAAAAAAAAGTGATAGGGTTGATTCATTCAACTAAAAATTCTTGAAGGTGGTGCCCCAGCATGGCTGCAGTCTAATGACTGAAACAAGTAAAAGGACAACAGGAAAAAAAAAAGGACAAACACACACACACTTTATAGTTTAGCCAACCCATAGTGATGACTTTATCCCTGTAAACAATGCTCTACAGTTAATTATCCTATATAACATTAAATTAATTACCTCAATATTTATTAACTTAGAAGAGGTTTTATAATAACCATTCAGAGCTAACAGATGATAAACTAAGACAATATATGTATTGATTAAAGTCTGTCAGTTTGCTTTGTTTACAATTCATTCATAAGTCAGCCGAATATTGTGTTAACAATTGAGGACACTATTATATATCAATACAATACAACTTCGATTATGAAGAAAATGTGTGTGGCAGTTGCGAACGAAAAATAATTCAACCACTAGACAGAATAAACAGTTGAAATAATTTCTATAAATATTAAAGGTTGAATATATAAGATGTGAAGTAACACAGTGGGGCTAACCAAAAAGAAATAAGTGTGTGTGTGCATATGTGATTATTCTTCTATTCTTCATCATCACTTTAATACCTATTGGATGGTCTTTGAGGCAGCAAGCTGGTATAGAACCATCAGCATACTAGGTGAAATGCTTAGCGGCATTTTGTCTGTCTAAGTTCTGAGCCAAATTTCCACAGAGGCTGACTTTGGCTTTCATCCTTTTGGGGGTCAGTAGAATAAATACCAGTTGAGTACTGGGGTTGATGTAATCAACTCCCTCCCCCCCCAAAAAAAAAATTTGAAATCAGTATCTATTGGATGGCTTGTAAGTATAGGAATTCATTGCTCAGCTCAGTCTTGTGTCATCTCATCTGTGAGGCGCATCATCCTAGGATCTGATTTTACCTCTTCCTCCAGAGCTGCCACTGCTGTTGCTGCTACTACTACACCACATACATGCATGCACCAAGCTTTTGTTTTATGCACATTTTCCCCGACATCATCATCGTTGTTTAACGTCCACTTTCCATGCTAGCATGGGTTGGACGATTTGACTGAGGACTGGTGAAACCAGATGGTTATACCAGGCTCCAATCTGATTTGGCAGAGTTTCTACAGCTGGATGCCCTTCCTAACGCCAACCACTCCGAGAGTGTAGTGGGTGCTTTTACGTGCCACCGGCATGAAGGCCAGTCAGGTGGTACTGGCAACGGCCACGCTCAAAATGGTGTCTTTTACGTGCCACCTGCACAGGAGCCAGTCAAGTGGCACTGGCAACGATCTCGCTCGAATGTCTTCACACATGCCATCCGGCACAAGTGACAGGGAGGCAATGCTGGGCACAAGTGCCATGACGATTTCGCTTTCGCTTGACCCAACAGGTCTTCGCAAGCCGAGGTGTTATTTCAAAGCTGGATGCACTTCTTACCTTTACCTGTCTTCAAATAAGAAATATTTTATTCCACTTGTCTTCGAAAGTACAGAGCTAGAGAATAATTTAACAAGTAATACCAACATAATGTCACTGTTTTTGTGCAAATGATTTCATGTGAAGACACAGAATATAAACATTAACACAGATACAGGGAGGTGGAGTGAAGGATTTGGAATTGGAAGTAATAATGAGCACCATTGAGCGTGATTGTTACCAACATCATCTTCCTGGCACTTGTGCCAGTGGCACGTGAAAAGACATTCAAGCGAGTTCGGTGCCGGTACCGCTGGACTGGCTCGACTAAAAAGCAGTGCTCCAGCATGGCTGTAGTCAAATGACTGAAACAAGTAAAAGAGAGTAAAGAATATATGTATGTGTGTGTGTGTGTGTGTGTGTATTGAACTTGTAGAAGAGGGAGACCCAAGAAAACATGGGACAAAGTACGGAAGGATGACCTCAGGACACTGAGCTTTATGGAGGAGATGACAAACTGTCCTCCGCAGCAGATGTGTTAATGCAGCTGTCCCTGCTGATGAGGATTGACCTACAAGAGCCCTGTGCTGGTGTCACATAAAAACACCCATGTTGGGGGCCATATAAAAAGCTCCAGTGCTAGTGCCACATAATAGCACCTGTGATAGCGCCATGTAAAAAGCATCTGTTCTGGTGCCACGTAAAAGGCACCCAGCACACTCGGTAAAGTGGTTGGCATTAGGAAGGGGGTCCAGCTGTAAAAACGAAGTCCAATCAGACTGGAACCGTGTGCAGCTCTCCTGCTTGCCAGCCCTGGTCAAACCATCCAACCCATGCCAGCATGGAAAACTGATGATAAATGATGATGATGATGATATAACTGATTAATATATCTGAAATGTCTTGATAGCCAAATGGTTTGGTTTAACTAATGATATGCACTGATGATTAAGATCAACAAGAAAACAACAAAGATACTCACCCAATTATCAGGGAAATATTTATCAACAATCTCTCTCATTTTGGCTTGCTGGTTGTGGAGTATCTCTGGTTCAAAATAAAGAATCACATACAACATGCTAGCTTGGGTAGCAAGAGCAGTAGACCGGTGTTCAGGAAGTGGGTACGCAGCCACCTGGTTGTAAATGTCATCTGAACGAAGTCGGCCAATTACCATACTGATAAATATATTGTTAATGGGAACTCGGCTGGAAAAAACAGAACAGAGACAGAATTGGTATTGAGTCCTGCATTTTGCTATCTTTCAGTTCAAGTAATTTTTTTTATTTATATGTTTTATTTATAAAATTCATTTGTTAATTTGTTTGCTTTACAGCCACTTTTCAATACTGACATGGGTTAGGCGGATATTTACTTAAGGCAATATTTTACAACTTGTTTGCCTTCAAGTAATGGATTTTTTCTTATTTCACTCAGCTTCAAAACTGAGTCACAGGATGTAATGGTCACTAGGAATGTAAACATGACAACAGTTTTTAGCCCAGGTGAAGAAGTAGAAATAATTTGATGCACACACATACACACACACACGTGCTCATGTGTTTGTGTGTGTGCATAAAGTTACTTCTGCCTTTTTGCTTGAGCTAAAAATAGTATATCCATACATTTGGGGATATAGCTGCAAATCTTTGTCTATAACTTTAAAAACAGGTAGAGATGAATCAAACTGATATGAATGACTTACTGCTTCAACTAAATGTGTGCTATTTTCATGTTTGTCCACTAATTTGTACATACATACATATATATAGCAACATCATCTCCTTCATTGGACACTAGACTTGGCTTGCGAAGCGAAATCGTGATGGCACCTGTGCCCAGCGTCGCCTTGCTGGCACTTGTGCTGGTGGCACGTGAAAAGACATTCGAGCAAGATCGTTGCCAGTGCTGCTGGACTGGCTCCTGTGAAAGTGGTACGTAAAAGCACCCACTACACTCTCTGAGTGGTTGGCGTTAGGAAGAGCATCCAGCTGTAGAAACTCTGTTAAATCAGATTGGAGCCTGGTGTAACCACCTGGTTCACCAGTCCTCAGTCAAATCGTCCAACCGATGCTCGCATGGAAAGCTGACATTAAACGATGATGCTGATGATTATATGTATATATATATATATATATATATACATGAAATCTTTCGAGCGAGATCGTTGCCGGTGCCCCTGGGCTGGCTCGTGTGCGGGTAACACATGGAATCTTTCGGGCGGGATCGTTGCCGGTGCCCCTGGGCTGGCTCTTGTGCAGGTGACACATGAAATGCCTTGAGCGAGACGGGATCGTTGCCAGTGCCCCTGGACTGGCTCATGTGCGGGCGACACATGAAGTCTTTCGAGCGAGATCGTTGCCAGTGCCCCTGGACTGGCTCTTGTGCTGTTGACACATGAAATTTCTTCAAGCGAGATCGTTGCCGGTGCCGCTGAGCTGGCTCTTGTGCGGGTGACACATGAAATGCCTTGAGCGAGACGGGATCGTTGCCAGTGCCCCTGGACTGGCTCATGTGCGGGCGACACATGAAGTCTTTCGAGCGAGATCGTTGCCAGTGCCCCTGGACTGGCTCTTGTGCTGTTGACACATGAAATTTCTTCGAGCGAGATCGTTGCCGGTGCCGCTGAGCTGGCTCTTGTGTGGGGTTCTGGGATTTTTCAAGCGGGATCGTTGCTGGTGCCCCTGGGTTGGCTCTTGTGCGGGTGACACATGAGGTTTCTCGAGCGAGATGAGCGTGGCCTTTGTCAGTACCGCCTGACTGGCCTTCGTGCGGGTGACACGTAAAAGCACCCACTACACTCTCTGAGTGGTTGGCTTTAGGAAGGGCATCCAGCTGTAGAAACACTGTCAAATCAGATTGGAGCCTGGTGTAGCCATCTGGTTTCACCAGTCCTCAGTCAAATCGTCCAACCCATGCTAGCATGGAAAGCGGACGTTAAACGACGACGACAATACGTACAGACATATATATATATATATATATGACGCATGCGTACGAACAACCATGCTACATGGCAGTGAAACATGGGCTGTAACTGCTGAGGACATACGTAAGCTCGCAAGGAATGAAGCCAGTATGCTCCGTTGGATGTGTAATGTCAATGTGAATACCCGTCAGAGTGTAAGTATCTTGAGAGAAAAGCTGAACATTAGAAGCATCAGTTGTGGCGTGCAAGAGAGACGATTGCGCTGGTATGGACATGTGGTGAGAATGGAGGAGGATAGCTGCGTGAAAAAGTGCCACACCCTAACAGTTGAGGGAACCCGTGGAAGAGGTAGGCCCAGGAAGACCTGGGCTGAGGTGGTGAGGCAAGACCTTCGTACATTGGGCCTCACCGAGGCGATGACTACGGACCGAGACCTTTGGAAATGGGCTGTGCGTGAGAAGACCCGGCAAGCCAAGTAAGATCGTTGCCAGTGCCCCTGGACTGGTTCTTGTGCGGGTGGCACATGAGATGCACCATTTTGAGCGTGGCCGTTGCCAGTACCGCCTGACTGGCTCCTGTAGGATTTTCGAGCGAGATCGTTGCCAGTGCCCCTGGACTGGCTTGTGCGGGTGGCACATAAAAGACACCATTTCGAGCGTGGCCGTTTTCGTGCGGGTGACACGTAAAAGCACCCACTACACTCTCTGAGTGGTTGGCGTTAGGAAGGGCATCCAGCTGTAGAAACTCTGCCAAATCAGACTGGAGCCTGGTGTTGCCATCCGGTTTCACCAGTCCTCAGTCAAATCGTCCAACCCATGCTAGCATGGAAAGCGGACTTTAAACGATGATGATGATGATGATGATGATATATATATATATATATATACCGCCTGACTGGCCTTTGTAGGGTTTTCGAGCGAGATCGTTGCCAGTGCCCCTGGACTGGCTCTTGTGCGGGTGGCACATAAAAGACACCATTTTGAGCGTGGCCGTTTTCGTGCGGGTGACACGTAAAAGCACCCACTACACTCTCTGAGTGGTTGGCATTAGGAAGGGCATCCAGCTGTAGAAACTCTGCCAAATTAGATTGGAGCCTGGTGTTGCCATCCGGTTTCACCAGTCCTCAGTCAAATCGTCCAACCCATGCTAGCATGGAAGGCGGACGTTAAATGATGATGATGATGATGATGATATATATATATATATATATATATATATATATCTACATACATACACAGGTGAGCACATAAATGCAAAACCAGGTGGGAAAGAATAGTACTCAAATACCAAAGTTAGAGTAATATGCTTTTCTTAAAGTTGCAAAATTATGAAAAGACTGTTACTCAGAGTTTCATGTTCCCATTCATCGGACAGTTGCGATGAAAAATAAATCTTGAAACATGAGTTTATACATATTTTTTATTGATATTTTACAACAGCAACAGAGTGACTTAAGGGCCAAGAGTTTCATATGTTAGCACTTATCAAAGTACTTATAAATCGAGGGGTTATAAATATATATATGCTAGTGATAATGGTATTTCCCTGGATAGTTCCAGAGAAATTATAAAAACAATTACAATGTCATGTGGATAATTCATATTTTTCAAATATATATGAGCGTGAGTGAATGTATGTAGGAATGTATACTGTATTATATTCACTGGCACTCTCATCTATGTGTATATAAGTATGCATACATTTTCCTTATTTGTTTATTTATGTATTTATTTATTGAACCACGTAATGGGTAAACTATTTGAAGAATACGAATTATCCTTGTGACATTATAATTGTTTTTATAATTTGTTAACATCACGAAAGCACTCAAGTTGGAACAGAGCTATTTATATTAATGATTGTTTTTATGCTCAGCTATAATAGAAAACAATTTTACATTATTCTGATGAGTTACTCTATAATTTTGCTGAGTAAAAATTTGTTATTCTTATACAAGAATGTTATTGACAGTAACTTTGAAGTTTCGGCCAGCTAAGCCATCGTCGAACTGCAGTGCATTAGAATTAGTCTTGCCGTTATATAGTCACTGATGAGTTAAAATCAAATTTGGGTGAGTGGATTTGAGTAGGGTGCTAATTAGGTCTCTGTAATCAGTTGTTATGGGAATGATGTTTTGAAAAAAATTTCATTGATTAAATTTGGGGTTATGTTATTGCTTAGAATTTATTCATGCATGTAGAACTTTGTGAACAACCTGTAGGTGTTTCTCTTTTATTAGGTAGGCACAAAGTGTGACAGTATTTTTGTTACTTTTGGTAATGCTGGATTTAATCCTTTTGTTTTGACAATATAAAGGTCAAAGTGTCCATGTCCAGTATTTAAACCCAAAGTAATTGTGTGTGTCAACTTTTTTCCTACAAAAGAACGTACGTAAGTGGTAAGTTTAGGCTGGTCCTGTTGTTTTTATTTAGGCATTTCTCATCTTCATTTGTGAGGTTGGGGCTATTAATCGGGACATTTTTCGCATCGAAGGTCGGCGATTGTCGTACGCTGAGGACGGGTAAATACCCAGAAACTCGAGTCCGTACGTATCGCAGATCAAGATGGGAAGGATGACTTCCCTTTGCAAATACAGACAGGACACAGATGTGTGGTGTCAATAGCCAGCTGGAGGAGATGTTCTCCTGGGGCTAAAAGCAACAGTAACATCCACCCTTAGGGGTCAGCCACATTTAAGTGACAAATATACTTCACCTTATATATATATATATATATATATATATATATATATAATCAAAATAAGCAACAAGGATATCCAGAGGTAATGCAGTACAAACGTTTCATGCAACTCCATTTAATTGAACAATGCAATCATTACATCAATTTAAAATGCAGAGCAATCCTCGGCTGCACAAAGACATAGAATTTAATTAAATTAGAACAGATGAACACATTGGTATAATTATACTTAAAATCTCCACGAAGTTAAGGAGATAGACAAAGAACATGTTTCCTCTACTACAGCGTAGAAGTTACTCATATATATATATATATATATTGGCACTCTGTCGCTTACGACGTCGAGGGTTCCAGTTGATCCAATCAACGGAACAGCCTGCTCGTGAAATTAATGTGAAATTAACGTGAAATTAAGTGGCTGAGCACTCCATAGACACGTGCACCCTTAATGTAGTTCTCGGGGATATTCAGCGTGACACAGTGTGACAAGGCTAACCTTTTGAATTACAGGCACAACAGAAACAGGAAGTAAGAGTAAGAGAAAGTTGTGGTGGAAGAGTACAGCAGGGTTCGCCACCATCCCCTGCCAGAGCCTTGTGGAGCTTTAGGTGTTTTTCGCTCAATAGACACTCACAACACCCGGTCTGGGAATCGAAACCACGATCCTATGACCGTGAGTCCGCTGCCCTAACCACTAGGCCATTGCATCTCCACATATATATATATACACATGTACACACACAAATATAGATACAACATGGTACACTATCAAAGCCCTTGTTCAGGCCAAAGAATACTAGTTACAATAGCTTACTCTTTAAGAACGTCCCTTGTAGTTGTTATGCTATGAACAGGGCCTTAGTGGTCCAAACCTGAATCGCTCATCTTAGCTAAGCTAATTTTCTTTCTAATTGGATCTTACATAACTCTTTCTATTACTTTTGTAACTTAACTTTGATGCCATCTGTAGCTGCTTCTTTCTGCAGCATCTCTTGTAACTCTTGATGATGATGATGATATTCACCAGTCATTGAGAATAACCTCTCTCTACTTTCACTACCAGATTGATTATGGAAGTGACTAGTGCATGTCCTACTTTACCAGATATTTTCAGCATTTCCTCAACTGCCCTAGGTGGTCCAGCACTTTCCTATCCTTTTGATAGGATTGGTGTCCATTTCAATAGTTTATATATATATATGTGAGCATGTGTGTGTGTGTGTGTGTGTGTGTGCGCACACATGTACACAAGTACATACCATACATGCATACACACACACATAATACATGCACCTGTCAGTTACAAAACACACTGCACCAGTTCGAATTTCTGACCTGGAATACTTCCAAAGATACACAGAAATGTTTTAGCTAGTGACCCTCTCTACCTACCATACACCTCACTAAGATTTTCATAAAAAAAAAAAAAAAAAGACAAAAAAAAAAAAGAACCCAAAATCTCGCAAAAATGACCACTGCCACCATCACAACAGTACAGTACAGTCACACTATCATCACCATCACAACAGTACAGTCACACTATCATCATCATCAACAACAGAAGGGCTACCCTATAACCATCAATACCATCACAATCACCATCCACAACAGGGAAGTAACGTCTACAGTTCCCATCTCCAACATCACTAACAACACCATAACAAAAATATTGATTATTCCTCCACTACCACTGCCACTACCACCACCACCACCACCGACAACCCCATCACCACCACCATCATCAGTACCACCCTCTTCACCACCACTTACTGCCCACCACCACTATCTCTGCTGTTTGGGCCAATGAGACAGAAGAGATTCTATGTGATTGTTCAATCTGTTAGAAATAACAGCCAAATTTGCCTTCAGTTGATACATACACAACACCTTCTTCAGAAGTCATTGGTTCTCTGCAAACAGAGGAGGGGGAAAAAACTGGATAATTATGGCAGGAATGCATTTGATCATCGGCTGCTTGACCATGGCTGACCTGAGGCTAAACAAAACAGCAACAACAACAACAACAATAACAACCATTGCAGCTGCTACTACCAGCCACAACTAAACAGTATCATGATCACTACTACCCAAACACTAATAGTAAGTACTCAGCTACCACATTAGGCATAACACACACACACACAATACACACACACGTGCCATGACCAGAACAGCTTGCTTCATTAATGCTTGTTTCACCATTCCCTGTTGTCTCTTTCATCAATACCAACCACTTTCATGTGTACTGCCATCATCAGCCTATTGCTGCTGCTGCTGCTGCTGCTGCTACTACTACTACTACTACTACCACCACCACCACTATTGCTGCTCCACCACCATTGCTATCTCCATCACTTCCGCCGCCACCACTGTCACCACCACTACCACCACCATTACTATCATCACTAACATGTATAAAACCACTACCATCACCACATTATCACATTCACCACCGCCCCTGCCATCACCATCATTCATTGTCGCAAAAAAGAATATCACATACTGAATGATGCGAGGTGCAAATCTGAGAAACCACCCCATCCCCACCCCCACCACTATACCACTCTTGCTGCTATTACTGTCACTACCCCACCACTACTGTACCACCCTACTGTTGTACCTATTACTATTACCCGCACCACTATACCACTGCTGGTGTTATGGTGACAACTGCCACTATACAATCATCATTATATCACTGTTGCCACTACCACTGTCTCACCACCACCACCACCACCATCACCACTACTAACATCAACATCATCACTGTACGAGGAGTTGCTGAAAAGTTCCTGACATTGAGTAAAAGAAAATACAAGAGAATCAGTTAATTATGATGTTAGTAAACATATTGCCCCCATTAGATTCACACACTTATTGGCAGCAATGCTTCAGTTTTTTTAAGTCCTGTAAAAGAACTCAGAAAGTTGGGGCCTCCAACCAGGTCTTCCATGATACCCTTAAAACCAGAAACTTTTCAGCATACCCTCATACCACTGTTGTTACAATTACTATAACTACCACCACTTCAACCTCATTATAATAGAAATGGTAGTCAAGTGGGAAGAGAGAAAAGCATGCACACTCACCCACACAAATACATATTTCAGCTCATAAATATCTTTTGCTTCTCATTGAGACAAAATGACAGCCTCCAAAACATCAGATCACTCATTTTCTCCCCACAACATCCCAATATATCTCCAAAGTCACAAAACTTTATTATACTGCTTTCACTGACACATGTCGCCACCACTTCTTTCAGACCATGTTTTTCAACTTTATATATATATATATATATATATATATATATAATAATATTAGGGACAAAATCCAAAATTATAGATAAAAACTCAATTAAAATCAATTTATAAAAAATTAAAATTAAATTTTGGATTTTCATCGATGAGTTCTTGAAACTTGGTTATTTTCCCTAAAACTATATATTTTATATATATATATATATATATATATATATATATATATATATATATATATATAAGCAACATGGGCTAAAAACTTCTCAAGAAAATACAAACTTGCAATATTTTTACTAATTTCAATGTCATGATTAGCAAGATGTGAAACCGGTTGACAATCATAATACTCTAAAAATATATAAATTGTATACATTTTCCTTCTTTTATTATATATGTTTTTACTACAACTGACCACATGGAGAGAATCTTATCAACAAAATTTTTTCACAATATATAAAAAAAGAATCTAGCAATGCATTGCCCAGGTGTTATGACCTACAGCCACATTGTATTATTTGTTCCTTTCTTATGGGCAGAATCAGCACAGCTGATATATAGTGAACTGGATTACTAGCGTAACGGAAGTTATTGTTGTGGTTTGTATTTCTGTGTAAATATGTTTTCTTTATTTATTCCTGTTTGAATAAATGTTAAGTGGGAAGAGTTGGTATTTTGAAAACCTATTTGTCATACATAAGTCTAGGCAAGAAAGGTAAGGCCTAGCAACGATCACGTTGAATGGTGCTTTTTACGTGCCGCTAGCACAGGGGCCAATCGGAGGGTACTGGCATTGACCACATTCGGATGGTGTTTTTTACATGCCACCGGCACGGGAGCCAGTCAGGCGGTCATGTTATATATATATATACATAGACGTGATAGAAGTAAATAGACACCCCATAAAACATTGTTTTATGTTTATTTTACCTTCAAATGGTTTGCACTTTGTTAAAGTTTATTCAGTCATGATTTGCACTTTTATATAAATATATTTTTTGTTTATTTATATTTGAGCTGTGGTATTGATGGAACAAAGGTAAAAAGGGAAGTGTTGGAATTTGGGGGACTTCTATTTTGCACATATTTCTATGTACCTACTCAGTTGGATCTGTCTAGTAGTGGGTATTTGTATTTGTCGATGAATAGTCAGTTTGTTTCTGGCAGTAAGTTTTGTTTAACCTATGTAATCCTCTATGCAATAGATATTCAAGAGCTATGAAGAACAAAAACACTTCAGATATACCCAATACTCTATCCTTATTACAATACATAACTCCCAAAACACAGGTTTACAACATTATCCACCAGGTCATTCCACTGCTGAGACAAGACCCAAGAATGAAACAGGCACTTGAAATACACAAAATAATCAAAAGCAAAAACAATCAAAATCCCCCCCCCCCCCCTCCAAAAAAAAAATGTCTTATCTGTGCTAAATCACTTTCCACAAATCCCAGACTAACAATCAAAAGATGTTGCTGCCCTATTTGTGGACCTTTCATAAACCTCACTGAAGATGAAACATATATATTCAAATCATAAAAAATCATTTTGCCTGTTCATCAGAAGTTTTAATGTATATTAAATATAATAGACTTAACAAGGGTTACATAACCAGATAGATGACATGGAAAAAGAACTTGCTGAGACAGCAGATGAGGAGAAAACATACAGTTGGTTAAAATGTTGGACAATGAATAGTTGATTGACCATCATATAGACAACACATACACACAGAGCCACACATACAGGTCTTAAGTCACGAACCAGCAGAAAACTTGGCAAGAGGAAGAATAATGAAACTATTTTTATTCTAGTTTTAGAGATAGTAAACATAGAGCTAATATCCCTTCACAACCATTCTCATTCCAAGTGTTTCTGCTGGCTAATGGCTAAAGGTTTGTACATGCAGGTATGTATGTTTGTGTGTTTGTACAATGAATGATCAGTTACTCACCATCCAACCATTCAGCAATCATATACTAATGTCCATCTGCCATCATGGTGAGTTTTCCTCTCATGTCATCTGTTTCTTTCCTGTCTGAGTTACAGGCTAACAGGTTACAACATGTGCTCACACACAGTTTATATATATATATATATATATATATATATATATATATATGGATTAAGAATTGATCGGTGCCTAAACATACCAACACTAACTTCCCCAATTACAATTATTTCTAAATCCAGGGTTGTAGAACAACTAGCATCACTGCAGAACTTCTGATTCAACCTTTCTTCTCCCTCTCATCATCATCGTCGTTTAACGTCCGCTTTCCATGCTAGCATGGGTTGGACGATTTGACTGAGGACTGGTGAACCAGATGGCTACACCAGGCTCCAATCTGATTTGGCAGAGTTTCTACAGCTGGATGCCCTTCCTAACGCCAACCACTCAGAGAGTGTAGTGGGTGCTTTTATGTGCCACCCGCACGAAGGCCAGTCAAGCAGTACTGGCAACGGCCATGCTCATGCATAAATATGTATAGGAAGAGAATTGATAAAAAGAAACAGTGAGAAATATTTTTATACTACATTAAACCACATTTTTATAAGGTATGAATGTTTTGGATAAAAAAAATATTCTTTCCTACAATATTTATTGGAGAAAATGTCTCAACATATAAGGTGTAAAAGAATAAAAGAATATTGGAACAAATTTTAAGAGTAAAATATCCCTAAGAGAAAATGTGGTGCATATAATGAACATTACCCGAAAAATGACTCTGGATATTTGGGTGGTCGCTTGGCTCCAGCAGCATTTGAAAATCCAGTGCTTCTTAACAGTTTACAGACTTCATCAATATTAGAGTCATCAGCGCCGGTCTTTTGTGCACTATAAATAAAAAGAATTATGATAATAATATTGTTATATATGACCTACATCCAATGCTAGGCACTAGTAATTCACACCTCATCCCACAAATTGATAAACAACTCACATACAATATATTCTAACAATCTCTACTTAAGAATATAACCCAACCCACACAACACATATTGTATACAATCCCCTCGTGATACAAAAAACGTGTACTATAACCCAACCCACACAATACATAAAATACACACCATTTGATACTAACCCAAGCCACAAAGCACACACTCTAAACATAATAATACACAACTCATATACTATACAACAGATAAAACACTACAATAACAGCAGAAACACTAAAACAACAACAACATGACAAAATAAAACTGATGTAGAATATAAGCACAATTTTACACGTCCAAAGTCAATATTGTCCACATCTCGAGGGTGGCGAGCTGGCAGAATCATTAGCATGCCAGGCGAAATGCTTAGCGGTATTTCATCTGCCATTACGTTCTGAGTTCAAATTCTGCTGAGGTTGACTTTGCCTTTCATCCTTTCAGGGTCGATTAAATAAGTACCAGTTATGCACTAAGGTTGATGAAATTGACTTAATACCTTTGTCTGTCCTTGTTTGTCCCCTCTATGTTTAGCCCCCTGTGGAAAATAACGAAATAAATATTGTCCACACTTCTGGAACCTGGATTTGAAACTGACAGTGCAGTAGGAATTTTTGAAATAAATCTTCAAATAATAGCCATTTCCACTGATTCTCACAGGTTTTAACAGAACTGCTTCCAAGCAAACATGAAAAATGAACCATTCACTTAGACACTAATTCTGCAGTAGCAAATAACATTCTATAGCATGAAAGTCACAAAGATATTCAGATATGAAACAAACAAAAAAAAATAATAAAATAAAATAACAAGATTTGAAAATCTTATTGAATCTAAGAAACAAGGCAAAATTAATTGTTGATATGGTAACCAAGTTAAACTTAAAACTGAACAGCAAGAAAGAGAAAATATTCATTCTGCAGAATGATTAAATAATGAGGTGGGGAGAGGGAGAGAACAAGAAGCTATTTTTTCAAAATAGGCAGTTAGATTCTGGGGTCTCTGCTAGTCAGTGTTAATCATGTGTCTGCACATGTATGTAAAGGCATGGGCAAATTTATTTTATTTATTATTGTTTTTTTTGCAGAAGACTGATATTTGTTCAGGCATGAAAATTTCACCTCTTCACTCTACTGATATTATCAAAGGGAATGGTTGCTGCCTTTGGACCAGAACAGCTTGGATGAGTGGTGGTGCAGGTACTGTTATCAGATATTGCAGGGTTAGAAGCAATACTGCAAAGCATTCTGTCTGATACTCTAATAGCACTGCTAATCCAGCTCCTTGGATTGGCACTTTTTTTTATCAAGTGCAAAAAGATAAAAATTAAAGTTGGGTTTAGAGGGATTTGAAATCAGAGTGTAGAAAGTTGTAACAAATACAGTGAGGTATTCTATCCAACACTGATAACTGTGCCAGTATACTGCCTGAGACAACTGCTATAGGCACATACATACATACATATAAAAGAGTTTAGCTTCACCGTAACTACATTGACTCTGATTATTGATATGAAAAATCATTTTCTTAAGAGGAAGGGATAATATATAAGCTATTGATTAGACACGAGTACTTTGTTTTTGGCAGAATAAATACTTGAGATTCATTAGTGAAGTACTTAGAATATGAAATCAGCAGACTCATTAAAGTAAATCAAGTGGGGTTTTATCTGAAACTAAGAATGAAGAATTCAAATGAATATCATAATGCTACAAAGAACTTGAAGAAGTGAAATGGCAGGGGGAATAAATAAGATAATTGGACAGAACTGTTTGTAAACAATGTAGTCAAATCTACTCCGTTTTGCACTTTGCATTCTTAATTCTACATGAATCAATACATACAGTTGATGTTGTTTAGTCCCAGTACGACCTAGCTCAAGTAGCCATATAATCTGACTATCACGAATGTAAAAAGTGCTTCTTTGTATCATCATGTATGTGTGTGTGTGTATGAATGGATGGATAGATGCATGCATGTATATATCTATGAATGTATGTGTATGTGTATATATATATATGTTAAGAGTTTTTTTGATTGGTTGTGTATATAACATTATGTACCTGCATATATACAAGTATCAGCTGTCAAGTTTATAGGGTGACCAAGAGACTCTCATGGAATGTGACCAAATGGGGTTTATTTTTCAACATAGTCCCCATTGTAGTCCACACACTTCTTCCATCAGTATTGCTGTGCTTCAATCTCATTAGAGAAAAAGCTTTCATCCTGTTGGGCAAAAAAATCAGCAGATATAACGTCATCATCACTAAGATACTGGTTCCAAGCCAAGTGTTTTTTCATGGTAGGGAACAAATGATAGTTAGATGAGGCCAAATCAGGAGAACAAAAAGGGTAATCTATCAGTTCAATGCTGCAGTCATGCAAAACAGCCATCGAAACCAAAGACTTGTGAGCTGGAGCACTGTCCTGATGAAACAAGAGCCCTTTTGTCAGTTTTCCTGTATGTTTTGTCTTGATAGCCATTTGTAACTGCCCCAGCAAGTTGGTATAGTACTCTCCATTGATGGTGTGATCCTTTTGAAGATAGTCAATAAGCAATGCCTTTTACACACCCAAAAAACTAAAGCCATCACCTTTTCTGCAGATGAAATGACCTTGGACTTCTCTGGAGCCGGTGAGGAGGTGTGTTTTCACTGCATGGATTGTCTCTTTGTCTCTGACTCAAAGTGATGAGTTCATTACTCATCCTGGGTAAGGAAGTGTTGAAGGAAACCAGCTGGATCTGCCTCAAACAATGTCGAATTATCCTGTGATGTGATCAGCCTGGTGTGCTTTTGATCAGGTTTCAGAAGACATGGCAGCCACTGAACAAAAAACCTTCATCATGCCAAGTTCATTGTATAGAATATTCTCAACTCTCTCAGGAGATATGCCAACAGCCTTCATTATTTGATTTATAGTCAATTACCTGTCATCCAGTGGAAGCACAATGGCCCAGTGGTTAGGGCAACGGACTCGCGGTTTCGATTCCCAGACCGGGCGTTGTGAGTGTTTATTGAGCGAAAACACCTAAAGCTCCACGAGGCTCCGACAGGGGATGGTGGCGAACCCTGCTGTACTCTTTCACCACAACTTTCTCTCACTCTTACTTCCTGTTTCTGTTGTGCCTGTAATTCAAAGGGTCAGCCTTGTCACACTGTGTCACGCTGAATATCCCCGAGAACTACGTTAAGGGTACACGTGTCAGTGGAGTGCTCAGCCACTTGCACGTTAATTTCACGAGCAGGCTGTTCTGTTGATCGGATCAACTGGAACCCTTGAAGTCGTAAGCGATGGAGTGCCAACAACAACAACAACCTGTCATCCAGCACCATGTGGTGAATATGATCAATGTTTTCCTTGGTGGTAGCAGTTGCAGGATGTCCAGACCTTAGGTCATCCCCTACTAAATTCAGCTACCCGCTTTTGCACTGTTAATAAAACTGGAGCATCATCCCCTAATGTGGTAACTATGTCAGCATGAATGTCCTTGGAGGCTAAATGCTTTTTATGCAGGTATTTGATAACACCATCATGCCAAATATTGTCCATTTGCAAGAGAAGTCATTACTAGTTACTTTTGATGTCTTCTTTGAACAGTCTAACGTCAATTTACCTGGAAAGAAACTACGCAGTTAATAAGTTGAAATTAATGCATATAAAATTACACACAAAATTTCACAGCTCAAGCATCACTCCTCTGTAGTCAGCCTTAGATCTTTTCAGCCCACCCTCGTATATTTATATCTATTTGTGGGACTTCTTTTATGTGTGTATTGAATTGCATTTGTTTTTCTTGGCACAACATGTAGCGTTTGATGGATTGTATCTGTTTTATTCAAAGGCACACACTATGCATTAGTGATTCTGCCTGAGAATTACATTAAATGTACATGTCTGTAGAATGCTCATCAACTTTTATGTTAATTCAGGGGCAGGTAATTCATTTGTTTCAACAACTGAATCTTGTTTAATGATGAATTCAAATTTGTGATATTAAGCATTAATTCCATCTCATCTTTAGGTAAATACAGATTTTGGAGAGGTTTTTTTTTTTGCCTCTAGCATAGTTGAGATGTGAAGGAGAGGGAGAGGGAGAGAGAGAGAGAGAGAGAGAGAGAGAGGAAGCAGCACACTTATTGGTCAGAGACTGGAGCATGATTATATAATAATTAATAACTAATCCATGCAAATTTTTCTCAGAAAATCCGATACCTATCAAGTGAGTCAACAGAAGAGGCTTCCATATGGTTACTTAACCTGCTAGAAATAATAAGCTTTTCCTTTTAACACCTCAATATTCTTAAAAGAAGGAAAGACATATTGGTTATCATTATTCAACATCCACTTTCCAATGTTTGCATGGATCAGATGGAATTTGTTGAGGCAGATTTTCTACAGCCGGATATCTTTTCTGTTGCTAGTCCCCACCTGTTTCCAATAAAGCAAGGTAATGTTTCCTCATAATCAGACATATTTTTCACAAAGACTTAAAATGAACAACCTCGCTTGTATAACAATGATGCTCATTTACAACAATCATTTGATGCTGAGACAGTGGTACACAGAAACACAAAACCCGTGTGTGAGTGTGTGTGTATGGAGTGGCTGTGTAGTAAGTAGATTGCTTACCAACCACATGGTTGCAGGTTCATTCCCACTGTGTGGCACCTCGGGCAAGTGTCTTCTACTGTAGCTTCAGGCTGACCAAAACCTTGTGAGTGGATTTGGTAGACGGAAACTGAAAAAAGCCCGTCGTATATATATATATATGTATGTATGTATGTGTGTGTATATGTTTGTATGTCTGTGTTTGTCCCCACCAACATCGCTTGACAACCGATGCTGGTGTGTATACGTTCCCGTAACTTAGCGGTTCGGCAAAAGAGACCAATAGAATAAGCACTAGGCTTCCAAAGAATAAGTTGTGGGGTCGATTTTCTCGACTAAAGGCGGTGCTCCAGCATGGCCACAGTCAAATGACTGAAACAAGTAAAAGAGTAAAGGAGAGTAAAGAGTAAATTTGACAGAGTAATCTGAATGCTAATGGGTTAAAGGTAAATTAATTGCATCTGATTTAGGCACAAGCCAGCAACTATGAAGGGAAGAGGTTAGTTGATGCCTTACACCTTGCTCATGACTGATACTTTATTTTAATGATGCTAAAAGGATTAAAAACAAAGTATGAAACATAAAGGGGTGGAGAAAAACCTCTCCAAAATATGCATTTACTGGAAACAAGATAGAATCAATGCTAAATATCTCAACAAATAAAAATTCATCGTTAACCCTTTTGCAAGATATTCTAGTTTTTCTTTGAGAAGGAAAAAGGAAGGGTTACTTGATTTCATTAACCCTTGTGATTGATTAGTATTTAATTAAGATGACACTCAGAAAAACGAAAGGTAAAACACCTTTGACAGATTTGAACCCAGAATGTAAAGGGTTGTATGAAAACATTACTGATTGTGCCAAGAAAAACAAATACATCTAATACATACATACAATAAGTTCTACAAATAGACACAAATGCATATATACAGATACATAGTATAATATATGCAACTGATCAAAAGGAAAGGAAAAATAAGACTTAACACATACACACATATATGGTCACACAAACAAGTGCTTTTTACAACAAGCTTAATATTCAAATTCATATTTTTCTGTTATAGTATTTATCCTGATTACAAATTGATCATCACTTAACTTTAGTGGCTAATTCTTAGGTGGCTTGGCAAGAATCCAGAACAGATTAGTTTAAGTCTTTTTTTCTCTTCCTGTCACTCCCTGTAATTCTCCTGTCTCCCCACCTCCCACCACCATCACCACCACTCCATTTCTGTAACAGACACATACTTCATCGGAAGTAGCGTCTCCAATATTTTGAGCTAAGCAATACACAGTGGTTTCCAAGATTAATTTCTGACATTATGTGCTGTCTGGGTTAATTTTAGTTATCTTAGCCTACTTCTGGCATTGAGAGGAACAATTCTTTGGCACAATTTAGACTGAAATTTTGAAGAGGGAAATAACAAAAAAGAAAATGAAAAAAAGTTTTGCAAACAAATCCAGAACTGTACAGTTATAGATATGTTTTATGTGTTCTCCATCCCCAGTGTGAAGATAAAAAAAAAAACTTGCTATACATACATATAAATGTGTATGAGGTTAAGACCTGCTCATATCTGACACTTTTATAAACTCCAGGACTTTTGATGCCCTCTTTGATAGAAATATAAGGGAGAGCTAATTGAGTAACTGATATTCATGTTCACATTAAATCTTTGGGCTGGCAGGAAAATATAATTTTTTACATTTTATTTTTATTGTTGTGATGGCACCTGTGCCCAGCGTCGCCTCTCTGGCACTTGTGCCCGTGGCATGTGTAAGGACTTTTGAGCGAGATCGTTGCCAGTGTCCCTGGACTGGCTCTTTTTTTTCGAACAATAAAAAAAAAAAAAACAACCAGAGGAACGAGACATGCAACATCAAAAATATTACCCTTCTTCAGTTGTCCCTGCTCCATCTACTCCGCGTTTCGAAGGCAAGGACAATACGCGACTTCGTTGGAGCAGTCCTTCCCACAAGCAAATTAATTAAAATTTGGAAATTTTTGCAGAGGGTGAAAGTGTAAACAAGAACAGGACAGTGAGAACAAGACAGTAAAAACAAGACAGGACAGTGAGAACAAACGATATGAATATATATATATATATATAGAGAGAGAGAGAGAGAGAGAAAGAGAGAGGGGGGGCAGGGATGATGTATGGTTAGGTAATTTGAAAGAGTGTGGAGGAGTTATAGGGAAAGGGAAAATGGTATGGTTGTGGAGAAGAGACAATTTGGTGGTCTAACCCGTCAGCATTCAGAGTATTCGGTCAAATGTGATGTTTGTTTATTTGTATTGTTTTGAATTAATCATGCATTATCTCATAGCTTTGAGATTTTGAGAATATACTTGTACGTTTTCAGAATGACATTGTAGGGTAGGTAAGTGAGGTCAAATCTGGCCAGTTTAAATGCTGCTAAGGGTTAAAAAGGTAGATCGATGTAAAATGTAGACAGTGATGACTGCATTAAGAATGAAGGACGGATATCATGTGAAACAGTTCCGGGCAATAAGCAGGATAAGTGATAACAGGGAAAAGCTGTTGAAGCATGCAGTTCTGTCCAGATATAATTACAGCAGCAGAATGCTGCAGTTAAAGAGATGATGGGAGGTGGGGGTTTGCTCGACTAAAGGCGGTGCTCCAGCATGGCCGCAGTCAAATGACTGAAACAAGTAAAAGAGTAAATGGTCAGATTACATCAGACTAACATGTTAACCAGTGGGATAGAGAAATGTTCCATTGTTAAAAAACAAGCAACATTTTATGACATATTTTCACTTACCTGTAGCGGTAATAGCTGACAAGTATTCTTTCTCTTATTATTCCTTCTATTTTCATATCAGTCACTAGCAGCATCACACCGTACAAGAACAAAGATTCACACTGTAATAAATGAAAAGACATAAGTTTGTTGAACACACAAGAGATTATACAAAGGAGACACATGCATGCACACACTCTTTTATTCACATATATATTTATACACAAAGGTAATTGTTTAAATCTTAAGAAGAGGCACCTTGCTGTACACAAGATCAGTTTATGACAGCAAAATTGATACTGGTACTGGTGCCATATAAAAACCTCTCATGCTGGTGCCATGTTAAAAGCACTGGTGCTCGTTCAACGTGAAAGGCACCCAGTACACTCTGTAGAGTGGTTGGCATTAGGAAGGGCATCCAGCTGTAGAAACCATGCCAGAACAGACAATGGAGCCTGGTGCGGACCCTGGTTTTACCAGCTCTGGTCAAACTGTCATGCCGGCATGGAAAACAGACATTAAATAATGATGATGATGAAGGTTTAGCCCATACCATTAAAACTGGTACTTAACTAACACTTCATTTTATCAACCTTGAAATAATATAAGGTTAAGGTGACCTTGATAGGATTTGAACTCACAATGTAAAGAGTCAGAAGAAATACTGTAAAGTATTTTGTCTAGAACTCTAAGAATTCTATCAGTCTACAGCTCTGGAAGAAATGGAATAATTAAATAAAAAATGGCCAATATTTTAAAGAACTTGGAAAACAATCATCAACTATTTTAGAATGACTGTGACAAAGACAACGATCAGTTACAGGTAACTGAGAGAATGGACAATACAAGTTATGTGTGGAGGCCTGTCACATGTATGTGTGTATTGTGTATGTATATATACAGGGTGCGGTGGGTAAATTGTTACCATTTAAAATTTTTAATTTCGCACATGTGCATTGTTTGTTTTTGATTTTGTCGACTACACAGTGTAGTAAGGTTGGTTGGGCACTGTCTAAAGGTAAGGCAGTTAGGAGGAGATCTGCAAGTGTTCTGCAACATTAGGACAGGAAGCATGAAATAACAGTGTGTGAAAGAGAACCAAGGTGCCATTGGTGAAAAGTGTATTCAGAACGATGAAGGCACACTTGACAAGAGAATAGTATGGAAGTGCGAATATGCAAAGCTACTGGATGTGGAAAATGAATGGGATAAGGAGGGGCCACCTCATACTGACTCTACAGAGGAACCAACAATGCAAGTTGACAACAGTGTAGTAAATAAGGCAATTAAGAATGTGAAGAGAGTTATGCTGATGTTCAGAATACCTGGTGAGGCAGGATACATGATTACCACTCAGATAGTTAATCAAGTTATACAGGAAGGTGTTATACCCAATGGCTGGCATAGCAGTATCATCGTAAACTATTATAATAGCAAAAGAGGTGCCTTACAGAGAGGAAACTATAGAGAGATCAAACTGCTAGATCAAGTCATGGAGAAAGCCATAGCACAATTAATCAATTACAAATATATGTGTGTGTGTGTGTGTATCTATATATAATGAACATACATACACACACAAACACACACACACACATGTACACACATACATGAGACTCTTTGGTTTCCATCTACCAAATCCACTCACAAGGCATTGATTGGCTCAGATCTATAGTAAAAGTCACTTGCCTTAGTTGCCACACAATGGGACTGAACCCCAAACCATATTGTGTGGAAGTTAACTTCTTAACCACACAACCATGCCTATCTATACACAGACGCACATATATCTTTTATTCTTTTGTTTGACTGTGGCCATACTAGAGCATCACCTTAAAAAGTTTTAGTTGAAGAGATCGACTCCCAAGACTTATTATTCTATTGGTTTCTTTTGCCAGACTATTAATTTACAAGGACATAAACACACCGACATTGGTTGCCAAGTGATGGTGGTGGTGGGGGACAAACACAGACTAAAACACAAAAATACACACACATACACACTCACAGACAGGCTTCTTTCAGTTTCTGTCTACCAAAGCCACTCACAAGGCTGTGGTTAGCCCGAGACTCTAGCAGAAGCCACTTACCCAAGGTGCCACACATTGGGACTGAACCTGGAACCAAGTGGTTTGGAAGTAAGCTTCTTACCACACAGCCACACCTATATACATACATACATACGTACAGCACCCACTACACTCTCTGAGTGGTTGGCGTTAGGAAGGGCATCCAGCTGTAGAAACTCTGCCAAATCAGATTGGAGCCTGGTGTAGTCAAATCGTCCAACCCATGCTAGCATGGAAAGCAGACGTTAAAAGATGATGATGATGATGATATATATATATATATATATATATATATATATATACATATATATATATATTATATATATACATACATACACATATATATATATTTAGTTTTTAGTTGGAGTTATGAACTCTTTTTTTCAACATTTGTCTCCCCTTACACACACTTCCTGTTTTGACACCACACTTCCTGCTTAACACAAACTTTTAATCCTTTTTTAAACCTAACACAACTCTCAATTCTCATGCATCCTTATTTTTCCAACCATTATATACATGAATTACCATTGAACTTCAAAAGCTCAAAGACAATATAATGTATTGGTATAGTTATTTTTTTATATATTATTTTCTTCATTTTGTACTTCTTTGTAAAAGACATTTTCATTCTCCCTCTTCTTGAAAATTTGCTTCGCAATGAAAGCCGGTTAGAGAAATCTTTATTAAAATATGTTTCCAGTTTAGCATTCTGCCTTATTATTATTTTTCATTTTCCTATATATATATATATATATATATATATACACATACCAGTCTCATATGGAAATCAAGTTTTTAATTCAATTTTAAACTGATATTCTAACTTGACAGGAAGCCATGAGGATCTTTCTCTTTGACTTTGTGGTCTCCATCATTCAGATGCATACAGATAACAACTGCTAATCATATTTCCAATGCTGCCTCTTTGCTCTCACTGTGATGCTGCCTAACATTGCATCATGTTTTACTGCTGCAAAGGAAGCACAATATAAGCTGGCAAGTTGAAAGACACCATTGAAATGTTTTATGAAACCAGAAGAAACCAAGAATTGATTTATTTCTCTGGGTCACCCCAAAACAATCAATGGCGAACAAAAACAATATATATATATATATATGTATATATATGTATATATAAGATTCACAATGATACCACAAAGTACAAAATGGGTGTTAACTCAGAGATGATGGTGTTGATAATGATAATGGTAGTGTTGATGATGGTGGTGTTGATGATGATGATGATGTTGATGGCAACTGAGTGACAATGGTGGTGGCGATGATGATGATGTTAGTGGCGATAATACATATCATTTCGCTTGTGTATTGTTCATTCCTTTAATGTTTTTCTCTTCTCGTTTTATTTTATTCTAGTTTTGCTTAATTTCCCATGATGCAGTAGAGAGTAGATAATAGTTTCATAATATATGACAAAATAAGAAGAAAAAAATGAAAAAATATAGTAAAAAAAAACAAACAGAAAGATAATATACTGAAAAAAAAATTATCCAAATTCCTGCCAATACACCGAGAGTATGTAGCATATGGTATATAAGATTTTCTTTTCACCTATCAATCATCAACAAACAGTTTGGTTAAGTTGCTGCTATTTTCTGTTCAATGTCTCACTGCAGAAAGTCTTGGAGAAATTCCAATCATCTTTTGTTATTTTCTTCTTTCATTTATTTTTCTAAGTTTACATTACTATAATTGTTATTAATATTATTATTATTATTATTATTATTGTAGTTATTGTTTTCCCCACTATTACTGTAAGCCATTGTTTTGTCACTTGAATGTAACGAGATCTAAATTACTTTAAAAAAACAAAAAAGTATTCTTTCTTTATGTTTTTTGTTTTCAATTTATTTGAAGCCTCACGATAAATTCCAATTGAGAAAAAATTTCACATGAGAGCAGAAGGAGAAAAAGTCTTATGATATTTGTATATATTTGCGTAATTTAAAAAAAAAATATCAATTTTGCAGTCAGTTTTTTACTGAATGGATCAACAAATTTTCTTAAGAGAGTGACAAAGCGTAGGTGTGGCTATATAGCTAAGATGTTTGCTTCCAAACTACATGGTTTTGGAGTCAGAACCATTGAGTGGCACCTTGGGCAACTATCTTCTACTAAAGCCTTGAGCTATTCAAAGCCTTGTCAATAGATTAGGTAGACATAAACTGAAAGAAGCCTGTCATATGATTGATATATATATATGTGTGTGTATATATATGTGTGTGTGTGTATATATATATAATGTATATATATGTGTATATATACATTATGTATGTATGTATATATATATATATTTCGTATGTGTATTTCGTGTGCAAGATTCTTGATGTGGATACGTGTGTTGAAAGAAATACAATTAAACCCAAGGTTTAATTGTATATATATATATATATATATATATAATGTGTACACAGTATATAGTCATGAGCTACTAATAGTTTCATACACTGGAGATGTTTTCTAGGCAGGTTTTAAATAACACACATAGTGGCTCCAAGCAATCTCTGGGCTCTAGGTACATGGCCTATACAAGTTACTAATCAGGACAATAGAACAAGAGAAATCATTAAAAAAAAAAAAAAAACGGGAAGGCGGATGCAAAAATTGGAGGGAATGAAAGAAACAGGAAAAGAAAGGAAAAGAAGAAGAATTAGAGTTATGTCATCTTTGATCATAAAGCCATAAAGCTAGCTGATGTAGAATCAACAAAAGAGCTCTAAAGTCTGCAATACAACTGCTCTATCCAGAGAGGGTGGTGCTCTCCAGTTTGTCAAAAGAAACTTGTCCATGTGTCTGCATTTACTGAACATTTCTGAAAGGATGGAGAAGAAAACGATCACCTCTAAGGTGTACTCGTTGAAAGGAAAAAAGGAAGAACAGGTGGAGGCAGAAGTGGACACCCATTTCCCCATAAGAAAAAAAGAAAAAGAAAGAACAGACACCACAAAATTTAGAAGATCCCACCCTGGTGAAAAAGGATACAAATGCATGGCGGAGAGAATGATGTCACTAAGTGATAGAGAAAAGGGAAAGGGGAAAAAGGATTGGACTGAAGAAGAAAAAGGACCTAGGACCCAGAGGCAGCGAGTGGTGTTACTCAGTGTGGGGTGAGTAGCATACTCTTCATAATATCATTTTTAGATATCATTCATGTTATCATATTTTAATTGGTTTTTCATGTCATTCATTACATCAAATTTTATTTTTATATTTTTAATTGTTATATGTCCCCGCATGTGTTGTAGTGTCCCCCTCTGTGTAATGCCTTTATGGCAATTTAAAAGAAATAAAGAAGCTTGCTTCCCAACCACATGGTTCTGAGTTCAGTCCCACTGCATGGCACCTTGGGCAATGTCTTCTACCTAAGCCTCAGGCTGACCAAAGCCTTGTGAGTGGATGTGGTAGATGGAAACTGAAAGAAGCCCGTTGTGTATATATATATATATATATATTTATGTATGTATTTATGTGTGTGTGTCTGTGTTTGTCCCCCCACCATTGCTTGGCAACCAATGTTGCTGTGTTTATGTCCCCATAGCTTGGTTTGGCAAAAAAGACTCATAGATTAGGTACTAGGCTTATAAAGAATAAGTCCTGGGGTTGATTTGTTCGACTAAAGGTGGTGCTCCAGTATGGCTGCAGTCAAACAACTGAAACAAGTAAAATAATAAAAGAATATATTACTTATTATTTTATAATGATGACCTTTGACATGGTTGAATGACCACTCCAAACCAGTTGGGATTCATAGTATGAGTTATCCTATTTATCCTTCCAATTGCTGAATCCAAAATGTGGCTCATGAGAGCTCTGTTAGGGTAATTTTCCCTGAGTCACTATCCCACTCTTGTACACCAATTCATGTATAAACATACATAGAGACAGTATAAACATACATTTTGGCTCAGTAATGAGCTGACCAAATGCCTTGTTCATGGGCCCGGGAACAGGGGGTGCAGGTGGTGCAAGTGCACCCCCTAGAATTTTTGCGGAGTGCAGAACCAAAATTTGCAGCCCTACTTATTTTACTCAGGTTTACAAAACCGTGAATAAAAAAGTGATGTGTAAAAAGTACCTTGAAGTTAGGTTCCTTCTCAAAGAACAAATCACAAAAATAAATAACAGAAAAAAAAAAACAAGACCAAATTTGTAAAAAATTTTGGACCTGGGTTTGCACCCGCTAAGCAAATTTCGTTCCTGAGCCACTGGCCTTGTTAGTGTTCTAAGGAAGACAAGAGATAGTAAATGTATCTTAGCTTGGCTAAATGATCTGTCACTGTTTCTGTACAATTCAGATATAGTGTAAGAACCACAGTAGGGAGATGGAAATATACTTCTATTTATATTAGTAGATGGCATGAAGACAAGAATAATAGTACTTACCAGTAACTGTTTACCATCTTCATTCAGTAATACACTCTCCAATGTCTGCTGGGTGTACACCCCTTCTTCGAGCTCTTCCAGAAATCTGAGGAGAATATGAGAGACTGTATTTTAGAAACAAGAGTTCAAAATGAACGTTCCAGGTGTTGGTAATAACAAAAGTGTACAGCTTGTAAAAAGCTGACAAAAAAAAAAAATGGTATCAACATAGGGAAACCAGGAGTAAAATATATACGAGGTGCACTCAAAAAGTATCCAGTTTGGTTTTTTCTGCCAAAACTAATGCTGTGTGGGCAAAATTTTTCGTGTGGGAGGTGATGCCACTCTTCTTGTGTATGCAAAACTTGATGCAATATCTTGGTGAAATTGAAAATCCAGTGAGTGTACACTACATGTCTGTACTCATGGTGTAGTAGCTCTCTTTACTCTTTTATTTGTTTCAGTCATTTGACTGCAGCCATGCTGGAGCACCGCCTTTAGTCGAGCAAATCGACCACGGGACTTATTCTTTGTAAGCCTAGTACTTATTCCATCGGTCTCTTTTGCCGAACCGCTAAGTGACGGGAACATAAACGCACAAGCATCGGTTGTCAGGCAATGCTAGGGGGACAAACACAGACACACAAACACACACATATATACATATATATATATACATATATACGACGGGCTGCTTTCAGTTTCTGTCTACCAAATCCACTCACAAGGCTTTGGTTAGCCCGAGGCTATAGTAGAAGACACTTGCCCAAGGTGCCACGCAGTGGGACTGAACCCAGAACCATGTGGTTGGTAAGCAAGCTACTTACCACACAGCAACTCCTGTGCCTACGGGAACTGAAGCAACCAACTGGCACAAAAATTTCCATACACGTGCAGGAAAGGTGGTGTCACTTCCCACCCACAGGATTTTGCCCACATGACTAGGTTTGGCAGGAGAAAATAAATTGGATACTTTTTGAATGCACCTTGTGTGTGAGTATGTGTATATATGGCTATCTATAGTAAAAAAAGTGAAATTCTGCCTGTCTGTCTGGGACCCCTTTATCTCAGTCTACATTTGCTCTACATACACATATATCATTCTAGAATCAGGATGATCCCAGGATTGAAAATCTGCTCTTCATTTGGTTCTTGAACATCCAGCATTGGGATCTGATTTAATAGCATTTGGGTTGCTATTTCTAGCAGGTAAAGCTTGGTTGATTAATGCTATCTTGATTGGCATTCGACAGATGACATGAGAGATCAAGGGAGAGACAAATGATATTCGCTTCATTAATTTTATATCAAGATAAGAACTCTGGGACAAGTTGGCCAACAGTTGAAATTCTAATTGGAACAATAGAATGATTGCATTACAGAATTAATTCTTATCCGTCCTTAACCTCTGATCAAACACCACTGGGGCATATAGTCATTACAGACGTATTATAGTCATGCCATTTAGTATTATTTAGTTTTGGGTCACAGGCCCAATTATCCCTCTGCAAGGAGTGCAGCTTTTAAGCTAGTACGTATTAAAAGTAAAAGGAAAAAATGCTTTGAGAACCTTATCATGAAGAAAAGAAAGAAAAGTGTTTTGATTTTCATCAAAATATGCTACCAGTTTCAGTTGTTTTAAGTCAATTTTGTCATGCTGTGAGATAAAAGAAAAATCATTAAAGTAAATTAATCTTTCATTGCTATTCTACACAATCCGTTGTCAAACAACCATGAAGTAACATACAAAATATATTACAGAAAAACAAAAATTCAAATGTTCAGTAACAAATTGTATGTCAGCAAGTTGCAAATCAAACTAATGTTAATAATATATATATGGCATGTTATTAACCCATTACCTACCAATGATCTCATATAAGATCACTTAAAAATTACAAATTTCGTAATTATCTGTCAATATTTACACATATCTAACCTTTTTGCTATATCTACTAGGTATATTTCTCAGATATTCAAATGAGGTTTGCTTATTTTTCACTCAATATCTCGCTTATTTCTATTTAAAATGTTATTTTGATCATTCCAGCATGTTTCTAAGGCTGTTTTATGCTAAAAAAATTCCAGTTAATAGAATTATGGGAGGCAGAATCATTAGCATGCCAGGTGAAATGCTTAGTGGCATTTCATCTGTCTTCAGGTTCTGAGCTCTAATTCTTCCAAGCTCAGCTTTGCCTTTCATCCTCTTGGGGTTGACAAAATAAGTACCAGTTGAGTACTAGGGTTGATGCAATTGATTTACCCCAACCCTTGAAATTGCTGGTCTTGAGCCAAAATTTGAAACCAATAATGTATAAGTGTATATTCTTATAACAAACCATTAATACAATTCACAAATCCATTAGTGAGCCAATAAAGCGGCCAGTATGTCATCATGCACTCAACATGCTAGAAATAGTAGTAAAATCTCTCTCAAATCATATCTGTCAATTTTTATTAAAAAAACACAAGGACATTCTTACAATGCACTCAACATTTCATATTCTCGTGTCTCCACTCACTTTTATTGCCTTCATATCCTGAAGGTCAGTTCTGCACCCCATCACCACTATTTTTATCTCTTTCCAGCCCCATCCTGGCCACTCATTCTATTTCTTCTATAATGTAAGTAATTGTGTTGCTCCTCTATACCAAAAAACTTGTTCTGTTCTGGCTTCTTTCCTAACACTTTAACCCCTTCATGTCACAGCATAAAGCCACTTCTCTTTCTACTGAAGAATTACTCCATCAAAGGGAATCTCAGTCTTACAGGATGTATGACAACCTCACTAGTGCTGGTGCCATGAAAAACTGCACCTAATACATTTGTAAAATGGTTGGTACTAAGATGGGCGTCCAGCTGTAGAAACCATGCTGCCAAAGCAGACGTTGGAGTATGATACAATCCTTGGACTGGTTGGATCCTGTAAAACCACCCAATCCATGGTATGGAATATGGCTGTTAACCCTTTAAATATTTAAACTGGCCATATCCAGCCAAAATATTCTATTTGCTTTATGTTCAAATGGGCCAGATGTAGCCTCTCACACCGACCCTACAATGTCATTCTAAAAATACACAATCACATCATTGAAATTTCAAAGCTATGAGATAATGCATGATTAATTCAAAACAATATGAATGAATAAGCATTACTTTTGAGAGAATTATGTGAATGCTAAAGGATCAAATAAAGATGATGATAATATATATACATACATACAGACAGACAGAAGAAAGAATCAATTGAAATCCTTCAGTCATGTGACTATCTTGTTTTGTTGTTGGCACTCCGTCGCTTACGACGTCGAGGGTTCCAGTTGATCCGATCAATGGAACAGCCTGCTCGTGAAATTAACGTGCAAGTGGCTGAGCATTCCACAGACACATGTACCCTTAACATAGTTCTCGGGGATATTCAGCGTGACACAGTGTGACAAGGCTGACCCTTTGAATTAGAGGCACAACAGAAACAGGAAGTAAGAGTGAGAGAAAGTTGTGGTGAAAGAGTACAGCAGTGTTCGCCACCATCCCCTGCCGGAGCCTCGTGGAGCTTTAGGTGTTTTCGCTCAATAAATACTCACAACGCCCGGTCTAAGAATCGAAACCGCAATCCTATGACCGCAAGTCCGCTGCCCTAACCACTGGGCCATTGCGCCTCCACTGTGACTATCTATTGCATAGCAATCATATCTATTTCAAAAGATCCCTGAAGTAACAAAAGTTCTGAGTGATATTGAGCTCAGAACTAGCAGGTTGTAGCAACAGTCTGATCTCTTTATATTTAGATTCATTTTGGTATAATTTCACAATGGATTGAAGAGAAATTACTGATGAAGAATAAAAACCATGAAAGATCAGTTGTTGATAAATTTTAAAATAAACAGAGGAGGAGATAAATAATGTGCAAAAACAACAGTAAATAATTGAATTATTCTAGTGTTTAGAGTAAGTTCTGGCTGACTGATCAATTCCTACAAAGAGTATATCACTACATGCTAAAATATATTATATTTAGACATACATACGCATACATAAATCTACAATTACATACACATATAATATACACAGACATATAATTACAAATACTCACACACATATATACAATTACATACACACAAATACTTACACACATATATATACAATTGCACATATAATACTTCATGCACACATATACGACTACATACACATATAAATGCACACAAGCATGCATGCACACACACACATGTGCAGGGATATAATAACAGAAATTTAATTGAAAGTCTTTCAAAACACAATTTGGAAAGCATCCACAAAAAACCCCACAAAATCCGGAAAACATAGACGATTTTTCTTTCCGACATGCCATATCTTTATATCTATCTATTAATCTCTTTCAATGCATGGTTGTATAGTTAAGAAGTTTACTACCCAACCACATGGCTTCAATGAAAACCATTTTGGGCAAATGTCTTCTAATATAGCCCAAGGCAGGAAGACCAAAGCCTGGTGAATGGATCTTGTAGATGGAAAAATGAAAGAAGCCCATCCTGCACACACACACACACACACACACACACACACACACATATATATTATGCATGGTTGGGTTGTTGGTGACTAAACTGACAACACCATCAAGTGGGCTTGGTGAGTAGGGTGGTGTTTGGACAACCCATGGGATGAAACCCAAGACCCATGAAAGGGCAGCTGAACTCAGGAGGGTCAACTGCATCCAGTTAAAACCACTGTGAGCAAGGGAACCCTAGCTATTGTCACAGTATTCTTCTAGGAGACGAATACTCTCATGTAAAACCTAGTTTTACGTGATCACTGATTATCTCACTTCAGCCTGTCACCAGTTACTAATCACAGAAACTCAAAGAGTGGTACTTGTGTGATACAAGAGTTTATCCATATGCTTTAGTACAGATGTCTCTAAATAGTGCCCTCATTTGTTATGCCATCTACTGAAAGTCTAGTCGTATGGCAATGGAAAAGTGGCGATATGTAAAGACTTAAGCAGCTGTAAGAACACAATTATAGAGATTGGCAGCATGATAGAGTAGTCATCTGAGAGTCATGGGTGGAAAGTTAATAATGCCATTGAGGAAGCAAAAAGTGGCGGCAATCAACTTTAAAGATGGAGCAATCACCAAAATTTCCTTCAAAGTCATTGTCTGGAAAAAATACAATTTGAAAAACTGACCAACATGAACCATCTGGAAAGATGTTTTCATAAAATTCATTTCAAAAGGGTTTCTGTCACTCTGTTTTACAAACAAAAAAATTTTTTTTACATCATTAATGATTTTTAAGAAAATCTTTATATATGTATGTATACACATACATACACAGTTTTGTGGTCTCTCAAATATCTGTCTAATACAATTTCAAAGTTTGAGATGATTTACATTACAAAGTTGTACATGATTGCTCTTAACTTCAGTATCAAATCGTGTGCAAAGATTTCTACTGGCATGAGGCTGTTCAGAAATTTAGTTGGATAATTTACAACTGATCACATGACTTGACTATGTCTACTGATTTGTAGCATCTTATCTCTTTAGGTAGCATGTCCAGCAAACTTCTGCTGGTATCTTTTATATGACAGTTTTCCGAGCTAGGATTGTTTGTTCAAAGGAACCAGTTGTGGGGTAAACTTGTCAGAGATGAATGTTAGATAAAACTCTAATAAGTAATTTCTGTTTTATGCCAGTGATATGGCCAAATGACTACTGAAATTTCAGCAAGGAGTTCCTTACAACAAATATTATCCAGGGAAAGTAAGGGCCAATACAACTTGGTATTATTATTGCAATGGGAGTTGCTGTCAGGATGCAAAGAACTGGAACAAAGACTCTGACGTATGTCTTCTAATGCTTTAAAAGTTCTGCTAAACCACTGCTCTAGACTCTTCATTGATTCTAAGACACTGCTCAACACTCTTTATTGATCCCAGATTCTTACTCCAAATCAACAAAAACTGAAGTTAACCTCAGCAGGATTCGAACTCAGAGCACAAGCAACTGGAAGAAATACCACAAGACACTGAATCCAATGGTCTAATGACTGTCAATTTTTTGCCTATATAAATGTATGTGTCATCATCATCATTTAATGTCTGCTTCCATGCTGGCATGGGTCAGACATTTTGATTGGAACTGGTAAGCAGCACCTGGTTCCCGTCTGATTTGGCATGGATGCCTTTCCTAATGCCAACCACACCAAGAGTGTAATCTATAGATTTACATTTGTGTATTATCTGTGTGTGTGCGTGTGTGTGTGTGTGTGTGTGTGTGTATATATATATATATATATATATATATATATATACATACATATATATATAATATATTATATATATTATATATATTATATATATATATGATATATATATATACATATATATATAATCTATATATATAAAAATGAGAATGTGTGTCTGTCTGTTTGTCTGTCTGTGTGTCTGTCTGTCTGTGTGTCTGTCTGTCTGTGTGTGTGTGTGAATCCCTAAAACTCGAGAACTACGCAACCAATTTCATTCAAATTTTACAGATGCCTTACTTAGGGTTCCAGTTGTGTTTTAGTCAAAAACAGAGTTCGAGCCCACGGCAACATAATATCTCCTCCACTATTTAAGTATTACGTGTCAAAAGTGAAACAAAAACACTCATGTCAAATACTTTCACTTTAAAAATGAAACTATTCCACTAACTGAAACAATCACATTTCGATACTGTAATGACAGATACATTCAGAGAGAGAGAAAGAGAGAGAGAGAGAGATGTATATCTATACATATAGATATATATGTACACGTTATTCCACTAACTGAAACAATCACATTTCGATACTGTAATGACAGATACTTTCAGAGAGAGAGAGAGAGAGAGAGAGAGAGATGTATATGTATACATATAGATGTATATGTACACGTATATATATAGATATATATATATAGATCTATATGCATACATATATATGTATACATATGTGTAGATGTATATATATATATATAGATGTACATGTAATATGTACACATATATACATATATATACATGCATACAGATATCTATACATATATACACCCATCACACACATACACATGCACACAAACACACATATTAGTCATTTGTTTTCTTATCAAAAACTACGTCAAAAGTACTGAATGGATCTTTATGAAATTTGGAAATTATATTCTATGCATAACGGCCATAACTGCCATGAAAATTCATATATTTTTGATGTTGATGAAATTTTAACCCGAACATAACAGATGAGCATTATTTGTAATTCAACGGTACAACAGTGTAAGACTACCCTTTCAGATATACTTACATTGTGATTTCTGCAACGTGGTGCATAAATTGTCAAGTAAATGAGACGCATCTTTGCCTCCACTGATTCACTTGTAAAGTGTTGAGTAAAATTATTTCGTTGCAGACCTCCTTTGAGTCTTTTTATTATCACTGCGACACACATAGTCCTCAGTTGGTAACATTGATTTCAAGGCCTTCCCAGATGAGAGACTGGTTGTTCTAAGACAATTATCACATGGACAACTGAATGTTAGCTGCTCAAGAGTGGGCAGCAAAAAAAAAACCTATTTGCTCCACAAGGGAAAACAAGGAACATTGTTTACAACGAGGTGTTATAATCACAACAGCAAGAACGTATGTTCTTTTACGAAACTTCATTGACTTTCATATATTTATATTGATATACATATATATACGTGTGTTTGGGTGCATGTGTGTGTGTATATATATATCTCTATATATAAATATGACAATGTGTGTCTGTCTGTCTGTGTGTCTGTGTGAATCCCTAAAACTCAAGAACTACACAACTCTCTTTTACAAACCCAGTGAAAATACATATATTTCATATGTTAAAGAAATTCAAGCAATACATATAACACCAAAGTTAAAAACATTCCCAACAATTCCACAATCCCCAACCTCCAGAGCTATTGAAGAAACTGTTATCATCAACTGACCAAGATTCCTAACATTTGCAAAACAAAATTAGACAATACGACGCTGTACTACAGATGACATCATTTGGAACCACAAGAGATTTAACTGAGGCAGCATTCATCCAAACTTTCAAGATCCAACCTCAGTTTTATCATCGCATTGTCTCTCTACTACCTCTGTCAAATGAATCACCAAAATTGGCCTTTCATTATTTATAATCTGTACCTGTTTGTTTGGTTACAAAATAAAATACAGAAAACGTGTTTCTGAATTACGTGTATTTACTTTATATATATATGAGTTGAAAACTTTCTTCTAGCATTCCACTTAATGTCTATGTTCCATGCTGGCATGGATTGGAGAGTAATTAATGTAGAAATATGGTATCGTAGCTACTAACAGTTGAGGGTTGCATAGTCTAGACGACGTTTTTAGATTTTATTATTCTCTTTAACCCGGGCAACGCCGGGTATTTCTGCTAGTATATTATATATATATATCATCATCATCATCATCATCGTTTAACGTCCGCTTTCCATGCTAGCATGGGTTGGACGATTTGACTGAGGACTGGTGAAACCGGATGGCAACACCAGGCTCCAGTCTAATTTGGCAGAGTTTCTACAGCTGGATGCCCTTCCTAACGCCAACCACTCAGAGAGTGTAGTGGGTGCTTTTACGTGTCACCCGCACGAAAACGGCCACGCTCGAAATGGTGTCTTTCATGTGCCACCCGCACAAGCCAGTCCAGGGGCACTGGCAACGATCTCGCTCGAAAATCCTACGGGAGCCAGTCAGGCGGTACTGGCAACGGCCACGCTCAAAATGGTGCATCTCATGTGCCACCCGCGCAAGAACCAGTCCAGGGGCACTGGCAACGATCTTACTTGGCTTGCCGGGTCTTCTCACGCACAGCACATTTCCAAAGGTCTCGGTCAGTGGTCATCGCCTCGGTGAGGCCCAATGTACGTAGGTCTTGCCTCACCACCTCAGCCCAGGTCTTCCTGGGCCTACCTCTTCCACGGGTTCCCTCAACTGTTAGGGTGTGGCACTTTTTCACGCAGCTATCCACATCCATTCTCACCACATGTCCATACCAGCGCAATCGTCTCTCTTGCATGTTTATAGACACACACACACATACACACAGAGAAGTATGTGTGCATGCTCATATATATGTGTGTGTGTGTATGTATATATATATATATATATATATATATATATATATCTATATATATATTATGAGATCATGCGACTGACCAGGCTATCAGAAGCATTTACACATTGCTGGTCACAATGCGCTTTTTGCATTGTTTTAGCGTTCAAATGACGCCACCCTACTGGTTGATCGAAGGGGTAGTGGAGCAATGTGAAATGAAGTGTTTTGCTCAAGAACAATGCATCATCCAGTCAGGGAACTGAACCTATGATCTAAAGATTGTAAGTGCAAGAGCCTAACCACTAGGCCACATGCCTTCACACACACACACACACACACATGCATATCCAAAATTAGGGACCAACTCCCTATTTTGGGATTTTGATTTGTATACACAGCAACATCAGCTGCTAACCGTAAACTATAAAATAACTTTTTTTGACATATTGAACTTTGATATGGGAAAATTTTAGAAACTCGCACGTCAATAAACCACTATTGTTTCTGGAAATTGTTTTCTATACCTTCTACTGACTGCTCAAAGCTTAGTAACTTCCTACACTTTGATCGTTGAATTTTCCCTTTATATTTATAGGTTCAGTGATAAGTTTGATATGTGCTAAAGCACGAAACTTTTGGCCTTTGATTCATTCTGTTGCTTCTGCTACATTAACACATGCACACACACACACACACACATCATTAAATTTTTTTTACTTGTTTAAGCCATTGACTGCAGTCATGCTGGGACATTATTTTGAAGGATTTAGTCAATTAAATCGATCGCAATACTTCTTTTTCTAATTTTAAAATCTGGTACTACTTCTGTTAGCTGCTTTTTGCATTTTTTGTTGAACTGCTAAGTAAAGGAGACATAAACAAACCAATATAAGTTATCAAGTGGTGGGAAACAAGCACAAACGCACAGATATCATATATGACTGCTTCTGCACAATCTCTGTCAAACAAATTGACTTATAAGGCAGACCTAGGCCAGCTCAAAGCTATATTAGAATGCACCTGCTTTAAAAAGGTGTTTGGTGGGATTGAACCTGGAACCACATGGTCACAACAAGAGTTTCTTAACTGCAGAGCTATGGCCTACATACACACAGGTACACATATATTTCAGTATGTGTGTGCGTTTGATGCAGTATTAGCAGTTAAAAGGGTAGAACATACATACATAACATACATACACATACACATATATGAATACATATACACATACATACATACATAATTATATACATACACACACACACACACACACACACAAACACACACGATATGAAAGAAAAAGGAAGTGGAAAGTAGAGGTTTACAGGTCTAGTATTGAACTGCAGCAGAACGAATGCAACAAAGAAAACCTAAGGTGTTAGTATGATGGCGGTGGCAGTGATGGTGGCGAGGTGGTGGCGGTGGCATTGGTGGTGGCGGTGGCATTGGTGGTGGCGGTGGCATTGGTGGTGGTGAAGTGAGCTGGGTGCGTGGAGTTGGGTTGCATTGAAGACATGTTGGTGGGTTTGGCAGGCGGATGTTGAAGGCATCAACAGAAACATGATGCAGTGGCCTAGTGCCCTCTGGTGGTGGCAGTAATATTGATTTTGTGCAGCAGTAGCAGTAGAGGCGGCAGCGGTGGCAACGGTGGTGATGGTGGTGGTGGTGGCAGTATGACACCACTAGATAGATGATGCCTGGTTGGCTGGCTGCCTGCTCAGTAGGTTTTTCTTTTTTTTTTTTCTCCTAACATATTTGTATGTTGTACCAGTAGAAGATGATGGGGGTGCAGGGAGAGGATATTGAAAAGAAGAGGTAGGCATCGAACATTGAAATGCATTGTGAGGGTGGTGGTTGTAAGATGGGGTAGAAGGAAGAGTAGATGGGGTTTCTGAAGATCTAGAAATAACAATTGTATATTGATAGATAAGTGAATATTAAATTAAGTGTATATATATATATATATATATATATATATATATATATAGGCGCAGAAGTGGCTGTGTGATAAGTAGCTTGCTTACCAGCCACATGATTCTGGGTTCATTCCCACTGCGTGACACCTTGGGCAAGTGTCTTCTACTATAGCCTCGGGCCGATCAAAGCCTTGTGAGTGGAATTGGTAGACGGAAACTGAAAGAAGCCCGTCGTATATATATGTATATGTATATGTCTGTGTGTCTGTGTTTGTCCCCCCAACATCGCTTGACGACTGATGCTGGTATGTTTACGCCCCCGTAACTTAGCGGTTCGGCCAAAGCGACTGATAGAATAAGTCCTGGGGTCGATTTGCTTGAATAAAGGCGGTACTCCAGCATGGCCGCAGTCAAATGACTGAAACAAGTAAAAGAGTAAAAGAGCTTATACATACATATATATATAAGAGTGTGTGTATATGCATGTATGTATATATGTTTGTGTGTGTGTGTAGGAAACCTTTTGGTTGTTAATGACCATGGGTTTGCACCTAGGGATTTACTCTCCAAGGCACAAGTCCAGACAAGATTCTTTTTATGGAAGACCAGCAGTTGCCCATGTATACAAGTCTACCTTCTCCACACCACCAATGTTATCCAAGGGAAAGGCAGAGGCCGATACAACCTGACACCAATGATGTCGCAACTCATTTCTAATGCTCAGTGAACTGGAGCAATGTGAAATAAAGTGTCTTGTTCAAGAATACAACACACTGCCTGGTCTGGGAATCGAACTTACTACTCTATGACTGTGAGCCCGACACTAACCACTCTGCCATGCGCTTCACACATATATGACTTTAAACTGCGTTTGCTAGTGGAGCCCTGGTACATGAATTCCAGGGCTTTGAAGAATGTGGAATCACCTCTTAGAGTCTATTATTCCCAGTTCTACTCTGACCTGGAACAGAAGCACCTGTCTGGGTCCCTGCTATGAGTAAATTGGCATGTGAACCACTAGGAATGAAGGATCCATAATTCTTGCGAGAACTTCCTCCAAGGAAAGAGTAAACTCATATAAAAAAAAAAAACACTTGAAGTGCAGTTGGATTCTGGTTGTCGCAATATTTATTGTTCGACAGGTTTTAGAGCAGAAAGCACTGAAGAGTGGGTTCAGTGCTATAATACACTTTATCCACTAAAATTCATGCACAGGGTCAATCCATATCTTGTGGTACTTTTTTTTTTTCTCCAAATCAAAATTTAAAGTTTTAATACGCCATAAGAAAGTGATTTTTGTTTTTATGATGTAACTGAATTATTTTTCAATAAAAAATGTGTCCGAAACAGCTGTAGTGAACCTTTAGTCCATTTGTGTTCTTATTTTATGTAAAAACCATAACCGGAACCATCCCTGTCTTGGATTGTGAACCTGCATGCCTATGTGCATCAGTAAATATTTACATTTATAAGTGTATTTATATGTATGTGTGTATTTGTGTGTGCACGTACATGTCCGTATGTGCATGGGTGTGTATTGATGTATCTGTATGTGTTACATATATGTGCCAAACTTGAACCTTGCTTAGTGTCCTGAATGTTAAAATATTTTGATTCAAATGAATCCTACAGATAATCATATATATATATATATATATAAAACTAGAGGTAGTCGATAGCTTCCGCTATCTGGGCGACCAAGTTAGTAGTGGGGGTGGGTGCGCTGAAAGTGTAGCTGCTAGAATAAGAATAGCCTGGGCAAAGTTTAGAGAGCTCTTACCCCTGCTGGCGACAAAGGGACTCTCACTCAGAGTAAAAGGCAGACTGTATGACGCATGCGTACGAACAACCATGCTACATGGCAGTGAAACATGGGCTGTAACTGCTGAGGACATACGTAAGCTCGCAAGGAATGAAGCCAGTATGCTCCGTTGGATGTGTAATGTCAATGTGAATACCCGTCAGAGTGTAAGTATCTTGAGAGAAAAGCTGAACATTAGAAGCATCAGTTGTGGCGTGCAAGAGAGACGATTGCGCTGGTATGGACATGTGGTGAGAATGGAGGAGGATAGCTGCGTGAAAAAGTGCCACACCCTAACAGTTGAGGGAACCCGTGGAAGAGGTAGGCCCAGGAAGACCTGGGCTGAGGTGGTGAGGCAAGACCTTCGTACATTGGGCCTCACCGAGGCGATGACTACGGACCGAGACCTTTGGAAATGGGCTGTGCGTGAGAAGACCCGGCAAGCCAAGTAAGATCGTTGCCAGTGCCCCTGGACTGGTTCTTGTGCGGGTGGCACATGAGATGCACCATTTTGAGCGTGGCCGTTGCCAGTACCGCCTGACTGGCTCCTGTAGGATTTTCGAGCGAGATCGTTGCCAGTGCCCCTGGACTGGCTTGTGCGGGTGGCACATAAAAGACACCATTTCGAGCGTGGCCGTTTTCGTGCGGGTGACACGTAAAAGCACCCACTACACTCTCTGAGTGGTTGGCGTTAGGAAGGGCATCCAGCTGTAGAAACTCTGCCAAATCAGACTGGAGCCTGGTGTTGCCATCCGGTTTCACCAGTCCTCAGTCAAATCGTCCAACCCATGCTAGCATGGAAAGCGGACGTTAAACGATGATGATGATGATGATGATGATGATATATATATATATATATATATATATATATATATATATATATATATATATATATATATATATATATATATATATATATATATACCCTCTTGCAAACTACCTCGTCGACGAGTGACAGGGACCTTCTCTTTGTGGCTGGAGACTTCAACTGTCATGTCAGACGTCGTGCTGGGGGCTTCCATGGCATACATGGAGGCTATGGCTTCGGTTCCCGCAACGAGGAGGGAACCAGACTGCTGGAGTTCTGTGATGCAACCAATCTTATGGTCTGCAATACCAACTTCAGGAAACCTGCCAGTCACCTAGTCACCTACCGCTCCGGCAGACACTCTAGCCAAATCGACTACATCCTCGCCAGAAATAGGGAAAGAGGGCGGCTTATAAATGCCAAAACCTACCCTGGCGAAGAATGTACCCCACAACATAGATTAGTAGTTAGCGACTTTGGGATCAAGGCAAAATGGGTGCCCAGAATTAGACAGGCTTGGAGAAGAAGGGTGTGGAAGCTTAAAGACCCTGCAAACGGACAGAGACTTAGAGACAAGTTACTTGAAGCATTTAACGAAATAGAAGGGGATATAGCATCATACAACGTGGAAGACAATTGGAGATTTCTGTGGGACAACCTGTTGAAAGCCACCGACCAGATTTGTGGGTGGTGTAAGGTCCCCTCCCAACCCAGAGTAACGTGGTGGTGGAACAAGGAGGTAGACAGGGCTATTAGACAAAAGAAACAGGCTTGGAAGGACTGGAAGAACGGTGGTAGCAGGGAATTGTACCAATGTGCCAGAAGGGAGGCTAGGCGACAGGTTTATTTAGCCAGAGGGGAAGCAGATAAGGAAAGATTTGCCAATGTTCTGCGCCGTGAGGACCAAAGACTCGAGGTATTTCGTGTTGCAAGACAGTGTAGGAGAGAGAATAGTGATGTTGTAGGAGAGAAATGTGTTCGCATGGATGATGGTACGCTTGCATTAAATGAGGATGCAAAGAAAGAGGTCTGGAGATGCCACTACGATAGATTGCTTAATAAAGAGAATGAATGGGAGAAAGAGAGCCTGCCTTATGTCGACCCAATAGAGGGACCAGCTATCCGAGTTGATAGTACCAGGGTAGATAAAGCAATTAAGAGTATGAAGACCGGGAAAGCCCCCGGCCCATCAGGAATCACTGCAGAGATGCTCAAAATATCTGGCAGTGTTGGCTATAGCCTAGTCACCCGTATTACGAACCAGATGATACACGAAGGAGTCATACCCTATGACTGGTGTAGCAGCATCATAGTCAACTGCTACAAAGGTAAAGGTGACGCTTTAGATACAAATAATTACAGAGGCATCAAGCTGTTAGATCAGGTTATGAAAGTTACAGAGAGGGTCATAGCCCAACTAATTAGGGAGCGAATCAATTTAGATGAGATGCAGTTTGGGTTCGTGCCAGGTAAAAGCACTACTGATGCCTTATTTCTAGTGAGACAGTTGCAAGAGAAATACCTAGCTAAGGATAAACCTCTGTACCTGGCTTTCGTTGACATGGAGAAAGCCTTTGACAGGGTCCCCCGATCCCTTATCTGGTGGTCAATGAGGAAACTTGGGATAGAAGAATGGTTAGTGAGAGCTGTGCGAGCCATGTACAGAGATGCTGCCAGTAAGGTGAGGGTTGGAAATGAGTACAGCAATGAATTCCGGGTAGAGGTAGGGGTCCACCAAGGTTCCGTCCTCAGCCCCCTATTATTTACCATAGTCCTCCAGGCAATCACAGAGGAGTTCAAGACAGGTTGCCCCTGGGAGCTCCTCTATGCTGATGACCTTGCCCTAATTGCGGAGTCACTATCAGAACTAGAGGAGAAGTTTCAGGTGTGGAAGCAAGGTCTAGAATTGAAGGGCCTTAGAGTCAACCTAGCTAAAACCAAAATCCTAATAAGTAGGAAGGTAGATAAAACACAAACCCCTTCAGGTAGATGGCCCTGCTCAGTATGTAGAAAAGGAGTAGGTAGTAACTCTATAAGATGTACCCGGTGCAAGCTATGGACACATAAGAGGTGCAGCAACATCAAAGGCAGGTTAACTAGCAAGTTAGTTTTTGTTTGTGGCAGATGTTCAGGTGCAATAAAGACTGCAAACAAACAGGAAACAACTTCTATCTCATTCCAGGGTGAAAAACTAGAGGTAGTCGATAGCTTCCGCTATCTGGGCGACCAAGTTAGTAGTGGGGGTGGGTGCGCTGAAAGTGTAGCTGCTACAATAAGAATAGCCTGGGCAAAGTTTAGAGAGCTCTTACCCCTGCTGGCGACAAAGGGACTCTCACTCAGAGTAAAAGGCAGACTGTATGACGCATGCGTACGAACAACCATGCTACATGGCAGTGAAACATGGGCTGTAACTGCTGAGGACATACGTAAGCTCGCAAGGAATGAAGCCAGTATGCTCTGTTGGATGTGTAATGTCAATGTGAATACCCGTCAGAGTGTAAGTATCTTGAGAGAAAAGCTGAACATTAGAAGCATCAGTTGTGGCGTGCAAGAGAGACGATTGCGCTGGTATGGACATGTGGTGAGAATGGAGGAGGATAGCTGCGTGAAAAAGTGCCACACCCTAACAGTTGAGGGAACCCGTGGAAGAGGTAGGCCCAGGAAGACCTGGGCTGAGGTGGTGAGGCAAGACCTTCGTACATTGGGCCTCACCGAGGCGATGACTACGGACCGAGACCTTTGGAAATGGGCTGTGCGTGAGAAGACCCGGCAAGCCAAGTAAGATCGTTGCCAGTGCCCCTGGACTGGTTCTTGTGTGGTTGGCACATGAGATGCACCATTTTGAGCGTGGCCGTTGCCAGTACCGCCTGACTGGCTCCTGTAGGATTTTCGAGCGAGATCGTTGCCAGTGCCCCTGGACTGGCTTGTGCGGGTGGCACATAAAAGACACCATTTCGAGCGTGGCCGTTTTCGTGCGGGTGACACGTAAAAGCACCCACTACACTCTCTGAGTGGTTGGCGTTAGGAAGGGCATCCAGCTGTAGAAACTCTGCCAAATCAGACTGGAGCCTGGTGTTGCCATCCGGTTTCACCAGTCCTCAGTCAAATCGTCCAACCCATGCTAGCATGGAAAGCGGACGTTAAACGATGATGATGATGATGATGATGATGATATATATATCTATCTATATATATATATATATATATATATATAGGCACAGGCTTGGCTGTGTGGTAAGAAGCTTGCTTCCCATCTAGATGGTTCCAGGTTCAGTCCCACTGTGTGAAACCTTGATATATATATATATATATATATATATATATATATATATATATATATATACGTACATATAAATATACATATATACATACATATAAATATACACATATATATACATACATATAAATATACATATATACACATATATATACATATATACACACACATATATATGCATGCATATATACATTATCTATACATACATATATACATTATCTACACACATATACATATATATATATCTACATACATATATATATATACATACATATATATATATATACATACATATATATATATACATACATATATATATATACATACATATATATATATATATATATATATATATATATATATATAGTAATATGAATCAAGTACTGTGTGACACAGACAAACATTCACATAAACATACACATACTCACACACAAATATATATATTCAAATGTATTAATATATGTACACACATACATATTCAATCTATTCCATGTATGTGCGTACATGCACACACACACACACACACCTGACTGTAAATGAGTAATATTCATGATACATATCACTGCAATAATTAGTAAGAGCAATGAGTAATTAATTGATGGAATGAGTAATTAATCGATGAGCATATTTTTTTTTTCATTTTTAGGTTATCTTTATCTTTTATAACTCACTAATTTCAGTCTTTGGACCGTGGTGATGCTGGGGCAGTGCCTTGCAGAGCTTAGTCAAACGTACCAACCCTGGTACCTACTTTTAAGTTTGGTACTTATTCTATTGATTGCTTTTTGCCAAACTACTAAGTTACAGGGATGTAAATAAGCCAACACCAGTTGTCAAACACACACACATTATCATATGTACACAGACACACACACACACATACATATATAGGATGCAGTGGAACTGGCACGGGGACTACCGGTGATAGAGAGCACTGGTGATCTTGCATAATGATGTCTCTGGCATCACTAACCTGGCATGAGTCCAGCCCCATCAAGCAAGTGCATGAAATGAAGCAAGCAAATGCATGAAGCAAGCAAGTACACACACACACACACACACACACACACACACACACACACAATGGGCTTCTTTCTGTTTCAATCTACCATATTCATTCATATGAAGTTATCAGCATTGCTTTACTTTCTGGTGTTCAGACATGCTGTTTCTTTTCTTTGCCTTTTCTACCACTACTATTAAAATGGTCTCTGCTTGGAGGTGGCTTGTCCCATATGACATCTCTACCAAGGCCAACTACTTGACTATCTTCTCCCCTTAATTTCTGTCCTCCATTTTTCATCAATATTGTGGCTATTCCCTCTCTAGGCTCTACACTTTTTTTAGTGCATCCAAGATTGGTGGTCAGAAGATATCCTTAAACCAGAGAGCTGACCGTGCCTGAATGCCTGCAACAGAGAGCTAAAAGCCCTCAAGGCACAAGCTGGTGACATTCAGCCAAGAATTTTGAATGGAAAGAGTTGGAAAAAATCCCGTAAGGCATTTTGTTCTAACACTTTATCAATTCCACAAATTCACTACTCTGCAATAGTACTGTACGTTATCAACTTTGAAATCATGAATGGAGAAGTTGACCTGGATAGGATTTGAACCCAGAGTACAGAGCACCAGAAAAAATATTGCAAGACATTATTTTGTCTTACACTTTAAAGGCTCTGTCAATTCATAACTTAAAAGTAGTAGAAGTTTGTATGGTGTGGTATTGATGTCTTTTGGAATGTCTAGGAAAGGTGTACCTATTTAACCCTTTTGTTACCAAATTCCTGTTAAAACACACTGCCTTTGTTTTAATTAATTTTGGTACTAATGAAGAATTTAGTAAAATAACTGTATCATTATTAAACTGGAGTTTGGAACATAAATTAATATGAAATTTTTATGAAAAATTTTGATTTAATTCACTTTCATAGAACCTTGAGTGGTTTAGGATGAAAAGGGTTAAGTTCTTTTTTGATAGAAGACTTCAAGTATAACTTTATCACAACAACAGTAATAATAACGACATTGACACAAAAATAGACCTAAGTTGTTAATGTTTTAGTTCTTGTCCAGACCTATAATCAAAGGTCTTCTGGCCACAACCATTCACTCTGTCTGATTATCAGGGACTACATTATCTAATATAACCCCCTCTTTTTGCAAAATGATGATTGCTATTTCTTGTGGGTCAAATAAACACGTAAGATGTGATGGTGTCTGTGTATGATTTGATGGGGATTGTGTATGATGTGATTATGTTTATATGATGATATGATGTTTATGAGTGGAGGCTCAATGGCCCAGTGGTTAGGGCAGCGTACTTGTGGTCGTAGGATCACGGTTTCGATTCCCAGACCGGGCGTTGTGAGTGTTTATTGAGCGAAAACATCTAAAGCTCCACGAGGCTCCGGCAGGGGATGGTGGCGAACCCTGCTGTACTCTTTCACCACAACTTTCTCTCACTCATACCTCCTGTTTCTGTTGTGCCTCTAATTCAAAGGGTCAGCCTTGTCACACTCTGTGTCATGCTAAATATCCCCGAGAACTACGTTAAGTGTACACGTGTCTGTGGAGTGCTCAGCCACTTGCACGTTAATTTCACGAGCAGGCTGTTCCATTGATCGGATCAACTAGAACCCTCGTCGTCGTAAGTGACGGAGTGCCAACTAAAAGCAGGTGCACACATACATACACATATATATCTTTATCACAATAGCAATAGCACTGATTACTCATATTCATTTAATGACAAGGTCTATAAATTTATAGAGAAGCTCATAAAGTCATTTGAATGATGAAAGGTCACAACAGAGTTCACACTGACAGGATCTGAATTCAAAATGGCAGCAATAATGACAATTGTTTTCAGCTGGACATAAAACTATAGATTTGAGCTTTAGCGGTTAGATTAGAACATAAAACAGAATTTCAGCATTCATAGACTTCTTATTTGATATTTGGTTAGCATGTTGGGCCATTCAAATTGAAAAATCAAACCCTGGCAATGAATAATGTTCACTGAAAATTTTACGCAGTTGCATGTCATGACAAAGGGTTAATTCCAAAGAGTTTATTTTCAGCATTATTGTATGGTAATAACCCTACAATGTGGTATTATTGAAAACACTTCAAACACTCTCTATATATTCTGAAGTAGCAACAACAGCAGCAGAATAAATGATAACTTCAACATCTTTTGTGTTGATACTTGGCTGTTTTGAAGGAATAAGTTTAATGTTCTGTTGCACATGTCTTGTATAAGAAACGCATTTCATTGGTGACAAGCTTTGAGAAGAGAATTTGTTTTTGTTTAATTTATTTCTATTTATTTATTATTTATTAATTTATATTTACTTATGTCAATTAATGAGAATGTGTTTCTTTTAATTTATTAGCTTAACTGGAAAATCTTACTATCGATGCTTTATTTAAAAAAAAAAAGAAAAAAAAAACCATTGGGTCACCAAGGGGACATCTATGTAGAAATATTATCAGCAAGAAATAGCAATGAAACCTTCCTTCCGTAAGTCACACTAATATATATATATATATTCTGCATTTAGATAAGAGTGAAAATTCTGTAAATATAATTATTAGTTACAGCTTATTAGTGTTCCATGTATAGTGGTTGTAGAAAATAGTCTAATATTGTAAAAAATGGGTATTAATATGCATGGAAATAATAAGTGTGGGTTCATTTCCCACACATACTAATATCCATTTTTCCCTTTGAGGGATTATATGCCCTGATATCAGACTATTTTCTATAGCCAATATATAGTGAACACTTATAAACTTTAGCTTATATTTATATTTACAGAAAATACATACACACACACACATATATATATATATGTGTGTACGTGTGTGTATATATGTATATATACACACACAAATATATATGTGTATATATAGAGAGATATATATTATCATCATCATTTAACATCAGTCTTCCAATGCTGGCATGGGTTGGATGGTTTGATAGATTGCTGGCCGGGTAGAAGACTACACCAAGCTACTGTGTTTGTTTTCGTATACACACAAACACACACACACACATAAATATAAATGTGCATGCACAAAAACATATATATATACACACAGGCACATGCATCAAAAAACAGTGTGTCAAAAAAACAGAAAACACCAGCAAATATATGGCAAGAGCCAGCATAAAGCGCATTAGTGGTGCATACTCTAGAGGTTCTAAGACCTTCAGAAGGCTGGTGTGTTGCAGATTAATAAGAATCATACCAGCCTCGAAAAAAGCAGACAAAAAAAATCAATGACTGTATATACACACGCATCTATACACATACACACACATCAATACACATACATACATACACATCTATACACATGCATACACACACATCAACACACATCTATACATATACAAACACACACATATGCAGACATTTTTACACACACACACACACACACACACACACAAATGATAAAAAACAACGGCCAATAAGCAAACATTTCTAGTTTTATAAATTTTATCAGTCGATAGACATATTCATCTTAAGTTAACTATTTTCAAGTGACAAGAAACTAATGGTAGAAAAACTTACTTACCATGCATGATATATATATATATATATATATATCCATATATATCTGTCAACCCCTCCCACCCCAATGATCATCCCCATCACATCCCTTTCTTACAGAGACTCACCTTAACAACTATCACTTGAAAACTGAAGTAAAGGTGAGGAATAATACCACCATTCGCACAGACTGTGCAAGTAGCAGAAAGGAAGGAGCAGCTATTTTCCTACACATTTACCACAGATACTAATAGCTCATTATTCAATGGCTATTGTGAATCAGTGTCCACGTGTAACAAAACTAATGATTTAGAAATAATTGGGCTCTACAGGCCACCCCAAGTGCTACTACTACTGTGTTTCAAAGAATGCCTCATGAATATTAATTCTTTCATTCAACCGTGCCGATGTGATAATGTTCTAATGATGAACAACTTATATTTTACTTATTTTGACTGGACTGCTCATACCTTGGAGACAGGTGTGTGCATTTCAACCCCACAGAACGCAGCAGTGAAATCGCTTTTCAAATTCACGAACACATTTTTCCTGTCCCAATGAGATTCACCATAAACACATTGGAGTTAATGCTTAGTAACCACACTAACATTATACAATGGAAAGAACCCCTCCTTTCTGACCATAATATGGTTCTCTGTAGTTTGAGATGTTGGCAGTATGATTTTGCTCCAGCACACCATTTTGACCTTATGGCTCAACAAAATACTAACTGGTAGGCAACCACCTATCATTTTTCACTCATACTTTCCTGGCAGCTATTTATGGACATTGTCACAAATATATGTTCATACACTCCACTACAGTCCACGAGCAAAACTAAACACAGGTTCCCATGTAACAGAAGAACACAGGAAAAATAAAAAGGATTTATTGAAAACTCAACCAGCTAAAATATTGCCAGCTGCATTGCCCATCCTTGTCATATATAGCTTTACAGGAAGGAATCAGAGAAACATTATCTCCAAAACTGCTTGAAGATTATCGTCAACAGTCAAAGAGCAGCAGATGAAAAGTAGATCATAGAGAAAATAAAAGTCAATCCTAAAATATTTCAATTCACCAAAAAGCATAAGATCACTGTCTCACTTGCTTGACCTCTGATAGATGAAGACAACACTTTGCATAGTGGTGCAGAAGACATGGCTGAGATTCTGCAGAAGCAATACTGCTCCACATTCAGCAATCCCAACATGTTTAATCCTGACAGCAACAGTCAAACAAAAGAGTTCATAACTCCAACTAAAAACATTTGTCTCCCCTTACACACACTTCTTGTTTTGACACCACACTTCCTGCTTAACACAAACTTTTAACCCTTTTTTAAACCTAACACAACTCTCAATTCTCATGCATCCTTATTTTTCCAACCATTATATACATGAACAACCATTGAACTTCAAAAGCTCAAAGACAATATAATGTATTGGTACAGTTATTTTTTTATATATTATTTTCTTCATTTTGTACTTCTTTGTAAAAAACATTTTCATTCTCCTTCTTGAAAATTTGCTTCGCAATGAAAGCCGGTTAGAAATCTTTATTAAAACATGCTTCCAATTTGAAATCTTATTTAAAACATGCTTCCAATTTAGCATTCTGCCTTATTCTTCATTTTCTTATTATTTCTCCATGTGCGGTTAACACAACGACACTATTTACTGACATATATATATATATATATATATATATATATATATATATATATATATATATATATCTGTGTGTTTGTGTCTGTGTTTGTCGCCACTGCTTGACAACCCTGTAACTCATCAGTTTGTCAACTGAGGCTGATAGAATATCTACCAGGCTTAAAAAATGAAGTGCTGGGCTCAATTTGTTCAACTAAAATTCCTCAAGGCAGTGCCCAGCATGGCTGCAGTCTATTGTGACTGAAACAAGTAAAGGAAAAAAGATATAGACCAAGTTTTATAGAGGAAACTTTTCAACAGTTGGATGCCCTTCCTGTTGCCAACCTTTACTTGTTTCCAGGCAAGGTAATATTTCTTCATGGTTAGACTTGATTTCACAGACTACTGGAAATGGATGACATTCAATTACAACATTAGATGATGTCAAGATATAGACTGAACCCAGAAACTGTGGTTCAGAGGCAAACTTCTTATCACACAGCCATGCCTGCACTTATGTGTGTATGTGGCTGTATGTATGTAATTATTTACATATATATATATGAGGGCGGTGAGCAGGCAGAATCGTTAGCACACCAGGCGAAATGCTTAGTGGTATTTCGTCTGTCGTTACGCTCTGAGTTCAAATTCTGCCGAGGTCGACTTTGCCTTTCATCCTTTCGAGGTCAATTAAATAAGTAATGTTTTGTAACTGGAACCCATGCCAGTTATACGAAAGAAGCACCCACTACACTCTTGGAGTCGTTGGCATTAGGAAGAGCATCCAGCCATAGAAACCATGCCAAAGCAGAGTGAAACCTGGTGCACCTTACCAGTTTTCAGTCAGACTGTCAAACTCATGCCAGCATGGAAAACAGATGTTAAATGTTGAATATAATATATATATGTATATACTCATTTACTTGTTTCAGTCTTTTGACTGTGGCCATACTGGAGCACCACCTTTAGTCGAGCAAATTGATCCCAGAGCTTATTCTTTGCAAGCCTAGTACTTATTCTGTCAGTCTTTTTTGTCGAACTGCTAAGTTACGGGGATGTAAACACATCAACATCGGTGGTCAAGCAATGGTGGGGTACAAACACAGATACACAAACATATACACACACATACATATACGACGGGCTTCTTCCAGTTTCTGTCTACCAAATCCACTCACAAGGCTTTGGTCAGCCCGAGGCTATAGCAGAAGACACTTGCTCAAGGTGCCATGCAGTGGGACTGAACCCGGAACCATGTGGTTGGTAAGCAAGCTACTTACCACACACCCACTCCTGCGCCTATATATATATATATATATATATATTTATTTATTTTTGTCTATATATGTATATACATACATGACATGTGAGTATAATATACACACACACAAACATGTATATATATATATATGTGTGTGTGTGTGTGTGTGTATGTATAATATATATATTTGTGTGTGTGCATACGTGTGTGTATCTTTGCAAGTCAAAACTACTAACCAAGCCTAAATAACTCTCTTTTAATCTATTGAAATAGATACCTTTCATAAATATATGTTTCAGTGACCGCAAAAAGCCTGCTTTAACGACAAGTTGGTGCAAGAACATGATCAATAGGCCAGTACTGAACAGTGATGATCGCATGGCAGAATATTTCTGGTCAGCCCTTGTGTTGGTCATCTGGGATTTGGCTCTGTGCCAGATAGAGTATAGAGTGCTGTTTAGTTGGCTGATTATAATACAGCTTTAACACTGTGTGTATTTGTGTGTTTGTAGTATATACATATATCAACATATTTTACAGTAGTTTTATTCCATGTTTGTAGGGGTTATATAATATCTATCTAGTTAGTTAGTTAGTTAACTACTACCTACCTACCTACCTATCTATCTGTCTGTCAGTCTATCTGTGTGTGTGTGTGTATATATATATATATATATATATATATATATATATATATATATGTATATGTACATATATAAATATATATATATAGACACACATATGCACCCACATGTTTATATTTGTGTCTATATAAAGATATCTGTAATCTGTATATATGCATGTTTGTGTGTGTGTGTAGTGTGTATACATCTTTTATAACAAATACACAGACATACACACACACAGATGCATATATATATATATATATATATATATATATATATATATATGCATTAGTCCAACCCATGCCTGCATGGAAGGTGGATATATATATATATATGTGTGTGTACTTATAAATAAAATACATATCCCTCTCTCCTTATATATACAGAGTGTAACACTCGTTTGTGCAGATTTATATTTAAATAAAAAAAAAAAAGCAGGTGTTCAAGAGTTTATGTTTATTACATGTGTGAGGTGTGGGGGTAAGTGGGTAAACAAGGGAATATAGGGACAAAATAAAGCAAAGAGGATGAAAGAGAATATATTATGGGACAGCATGATATGAAAGAAAGGAACACAAAGCAGCCTGTAAATATTGTAAACTGGTGCCTCAATGTATGTGCATATATATATATATATATATATATATATATATATATATAGGGATTAGCTTGAGTTGCTTCTCCAACATACTGAAAATTTAGAAATAGCAGTCAAAGAACTACTGATTCTAAACTACAAATTTTTTCTCTAAACGGATGGCAATATTTATGGCACACATAGAACGAAAAACCGAAGGGAAAAGCAAAAACAAACCTGCCTTTAGTTAATTGGATACAACGTTTCACGGTTAAGAGTATGAAATTACTCTATCGGAGTAAGCACATGAAATGTGCAACAAGGTGGAAAAAAGAGTACTCAAATACCAGAGGTAGAGTAATATGCTTTATTTAAAAGCAGCAGAAATATAACAAAAAAAACGTTACTCTGAGTTTCACGTTCCCGTTCAGTTTTGTTAGAAAAAACTGTCCGATGAACGGGAACGTGAAACTCAGAGTAATGTTTTTTTTGTTATATTTCTGCTGCTTTTAAATAAAGTATATATATATATATATATATATATATATATATATATATATATATATATATATTACCACATCCATCTCTCTATCTGTTTGACTATCAGTCTGTCTATCTATCTCTCTATCTGCCTATCTATCTATCTATTTGCTTATACATCTTCCATTGTCTCCAAAGCCTCACCCCCAAAAAACAAAAAAACAAAACAATGTTCTGTTATAAACAAAACCCCCCAAAACACCTGTTTTATATAAATAAGCAAGATCTCTGTATTTTCACAGTTATATTTGACAAGTTCGAAAGACGAACGAAAGCGCTAATATATGTATAAAATAAATGAAAGAAGTTATTCCAAAATTTTGACGACTTTTTTTTCAATATATATATATATATATATATATATACACGCAAGGGTTGGATGGAATGTGTTGAGGCAGACTTTCAATGGCTGGATGTCCTTCCTGTTATTATCCCTTCCTGTTGCCAGCCCTCACCTGTTTTCGAGTAAGGTAATATTTCCTCATGGCTGCACATGTTTCACTCAGAAGACTGTTAACAAAAGATACCCTTGCATGCCAGTGACACTTGTTTACAACAATCACGCGATGTCAAAACAAGGTGACACCAACCACAAACACACATATATTTACACACACGTACACACACACATATATGATGGACTTCCGGTTTCTGCTGACCAAATTCAATTACAAGTCTTTTGTTGACTTTGTTGGCCCAATGCTTTGGAAGAAAACATTCACCAAAGGTACCACACAGTAGAACTGAACCTAGAACCAAGTGGGTGGGAAGCAAGTTTCTTAACCATGCAACTACACCTGCACCTATATATACATATATATATATAAATTTAGTCATATGTTAACTGCATACTTTTATTTCCAACATATGTTTCGAAGATTACAAATTATACCTTCCATAGGAATCGGTGATGTTGTTAAGAATGTAATCTTCTCTTCAGGGAAATGCATGGGAACCAGCTTAAACGTAAGACATTTTAACTGAATATGAGAACTGTAGTTGGAGAAGGTTGTTACGTAATTTATATATATACATATATATATATATATATATATATATATATATATATAGTATTTAAAACAGTTTGATTTGGTTACATATGACTTAAACAGGCCTCTGACAAAAGCCCATCTCTTTCAGACTTTTGGATTACCAAATGGAGAGATATAGGAAGTCCAAGATGGCTCGAGGCCTGTGAAACTTTAAATTGTATAGAACTGAATCAAACTGTTTTAAATAATACACGTAACTCCTACTAAAAGTGTTGTGTGCCCTTTTCTTTTGTCTGTCCACTCATTCATGGTTGGTGTTAGGAAGGGTATCCAGCTGTAAAAACCATGTCAGAAGAGACACTGAAGCCTGGTGCAGTCGTCTGCCTAGCCAGCTTCTATCAAACCATCCAACCTGTGTCAGCATGGAAAGCAGACGTTAAATGATGATGCCAATGATGTGTGTGTGTGTGTGTGTGTGTGAAGGTGTGTGGCCTAGTGGTTAGGCTGTTGCAATTGCTAGATTGTGGGTTTGATTCCCTAACTGGGTGGCGCATAGTGTTCTTGAGCAAAACACTTCATTTCATATTGCTTCAGTCCCCCTTCGATTGCCTAGCCAGAAGGGTGGCATCATTTGGAGGTTAAATCAAAAAGTACACTCTGACCATCAATGTGTAACAACATCTGACAGCCTGGTCAGTCATGTGATCATGTGATATATATATATATATATATATATATATATATATTGATAGAAAAGGTAAGATAATAAAAGAAAGAAAGAGACCTTGATATTATGTAAATAGAGGAACTTATCTGTAAATAATATGTGCCAATTGCCTTTTTGCGATGGCCAGGTAACTGAGGAGATGGCGGCGTGGGTTTCCGCCCCGACATTCAAAACTCGGAGTTTTATCATGGCTACCGAATAATTGCCACATATTATTTACACGCACACACACATATATATATATATATATAAATAAATAAATAAGTTATGTAAGACATGGATTTAGAGAATCATGCACCTATCATGGTAAGCATCTCGTACAGACTTGGATCTCAGTCCACATAGTAACTGATTACCACGTACTATAATGTTATGTGTAGTTGTAGCTGAAAATTTAAGAAATCCAAGCGATAAAATTCTGTGAAGAGTATATTAGTTGAACCGTTGATGTAACCATGATGTTCTGGTTATTTGATGAGCTAGTTTTCTCTATTAGCATTAATTTGTGAATATACAATTATATAATGATGAGTGCACATATTAATGCATACATGTACACACAATTTCTGGTATACTGAAACTAATATTCCTTGAAGAAGGTTGTGAAATGGTCATAATTCTATGAAAGTCACATGGTCACATGGTTAAATAAATCTACATTTCATAGGTGGCGAGCTGGCAGACGCATTAGCACGCTGGGCGAAATGCTTAGTGGTATTTCATCTGTCTTTATGTTCTGAGTTCAAATTCCACTGAGGTCGACTTTGCCTTTCATCCTTTTGGGGTTGATAAATTAAGTACCAGTTGCGCACTGGGTTGATCTAATTGACTGGCCCCCTCCCATCAAAATTTCAGGTCCTGTGCCTAGAGCAGAAAAGTATATTCACCTTTCATACTTCGTGACGTTATGTTTTATATACACACATATAGTCATACCCTGCATTACAGCTACCTCAGGTTATGTGATTTCACACACACATGTATTAGATATATATCTGTATATATGTGTATGTGCATTTGGGTGTACCTTTGTCTTGTGATGGTTGTAAATGTACATCACAGTGACACAAGTGAGGTTCATTTGCAGTCTTCTGTGATAAACATGTCTAGCTATGAGAGAAGATGATCTTGCTTGAAAATAGGTGAGGCTTGGTGACAGAAAGGGCATCTGGAACACAGCGTATAATTTAACCCTCACTCAAACTCAGATATATTTTAAGAATCAAAAAAAAAAAAATCTACACGTTCTGCTCATCCTAAAGGCTGCTTCTTTGTTTTTTAAACTAAGGTCAAAGTAATAAACAATCAGAAAAAAATAATCATGATACATAGATATGCGCACATGTGCATGTATGTGTGCATGTGCATGCAAAGTGCCAGAGTATATGTCACAACAAGCACTTATGGAATCATCATCATCTAACATCCACTTTCCATGTTGGCATGGATTGGATGGTTTGACAGGTGCTGGCTGTGCAGAATGCAAGCACCAAGCTTCAGTGTCTGTTTTGGCATGGTTTTTTACAGCTGGATGCCCTTCCTAACACCAACCACCCTGCAAAGTGGAATGTGAGGTGCGATTTTTCACTAGAGCTGTGGGGTTTCTTTAGTCCCATTCATAACAAGGTTATCTTTCTAGTGCTGGCATCCTGAAAAATATAACTAGTACGCTCAGTAAAGTGTGAGATTATGAGGACATAACAGTGCTCTGGAGCCAGGAAAAATACCCACTGCATTGTGTAAAGTAATTAGGAGAGACATCCAGCAGAAGAAAGAAAACCGAGGTTCCCTAAAATGTCTAGGTAAGTAGTTCCTTTGAATATGTGTTGATTCTGACTGACAATCCATCATATGTGTTAATTCTGAATGACAATCCATCAGTGTGGAAAGTAGGAATAAAATAATAGTAATGATGATAGGTACCAAAGAAATAATGATATATGGTTATATGAATATAATTAGAGTATTTCTCTGGTGCAGAACTCAACATATAAAAGAACAACAAACCGCTTGTAAAGAAAGGATGAGACAAACAAACCTGTTGAAATCAGAAACATATTTGTGAATACAGGAAAACGCTTGGTAGAATCGGGTTACAATCTCGATGTGGTTTTCTTTGAATTCATCATCCAAATCTTGAAGGTCCTTAAAAAATGAGAGCAAAAAAATAAATAATCAGATTGAAATAGAAACAGACAACTGTAATTGGGAACAATAGAGATAGATAGATAGATAGATAGAGAGAGAGAGAGAGAGAGAGAGAGAGAGAGAGAATGATTGAGTGTGTGGGGATAGGTACGTGTGTGTGTGTGTGTGTGTGTGTGTGTGTGTGTGTGTGGTGAGGTGTGTACCAACCACATGGTTCCGGGTTCAGTCCCACTGCGTGGCATCTTGGGCAAGTGTCTTCTACTATAGCTTCGGGCCGACCAAAGCCTTGTGAGTAGATTTGGTAGACGGAAACTGAAAGAAGCCCGTCGTATATATATATATATATATATGTGTGTGTGTGTTTGTGTGTCTGTGTTTGTCCTCCCCACTCAACATCGCTTGACAACCGATGCTGGTGTGTTTATGTCCCCGTCACTTAGCGGTTTGGCAAAAGAGACCGATAGGATAAGTACTAGGCTTACAAAGAATAAGTCCCGGGGTCAATATGCTCGACTAAAGGCGGTGCTCCAGCATGGCCGCAGTCAAATGACTGAAACAAGTAAAAGAGTAAAAGAGTATACAAAGATGTGCACGTGAATAAACTTGCACTTGTGGATGTATGTGTCACAACAGAACAGAAACACACACATGCACAAACATGTCATTGAATTAAAAATCTAAACACATTTTTTCTAAGCTACTGATGTGTAGAAAGAAGAGAGTGCGACCATTTCTCGGTTTGTTGACTGTTTCTCAGAGAAGACGTTCCCTGCTTCCTTTCCGGACCATCAACATAAGGCATTCAGCTGCTAAATAAAATTAGTCATAAATTAGGTTCTGCTATTAGTGGATAGCCTAATTTGCATAGCTGTGCATTTGATAGCTATTCATTAATTAAACACTATTAATTTTTGCTTTTTTCCTGGAATCCTTTGCCAATCAACAGTATAGAATATTCAACTGTAATATAAAGTGGCCATAAATTAGACTAGATATTGATAGCCTAATTTGCATATTTGTGCATTTAATAGCTCAGCTCAATATTAATTAATATGTATGTTATGCACATCATAGTGTAATTCATAGGAACTGAAAATAAATATAAATATTACAAAACTTTGCTTTGGATGAACTAAGAATGCAAACACGTTCATTCAATGCTACTGATGTGAGGAAAAAAAAAAATAGGGAGGCAGTCTTCTGACAGACTGTTTCCTGGTTTGTCGGGCGCTCATCAGAGAAAATATATCCAGTTTCCTTCTTAATCACTTCTGGTTTATGCTGTGTTGTGCATAAAAATAAATATTGTTTAATGATGACCTTTCAAATGCACACATTAAATAGGCTGTCCACTAGTGTGCCAGTCTAATTTATGACTACTTTATATATATATATATATATATATATATATCAGATGAATAGTCAATAAAGAAGAATTTGGGTATATCTTCTTTAAATAGAGGTCAACAAGCCATGAGTATCTCAGGGGAACCCAGTACTTTTTCTTCCCCACCTACAGTATACCAAAACTATATTTACATTCTTAGTCAGCTTCAGCAGCTTCAGCTTCAGCAGATTCAGCTTCAGGAGAAATACCTAGCCAAGGATAAACCTCTGTTCTTGGCTTTCGTTGATATGGAGAAAGCCTTTGACAGGGTCCCCCGATCTCTCATTTGGTGGTCAATGAAGAAACTAGGGATAGAAGAATGGTTAGTGAGAGCTGTGCGAGCCATGTACAGAAACTCTGTCAGTAAGGTGAGGGTTGGCAGAGAGTACAGTGAAGAATTCCGGGTGGAGGTAGGGGTCCACCAAGGTTCTGTCCTCAGCCCCCTCCTATTTATCATAGTTCTCCAGGCTATAACAGAGGAATTCAAGACAGGATGCCCCTGGGAGCTCCTCTATGCTGATGACCTTGCACTAATTGCTGAGTCACTATCACAATTAGAGAAGAAGTTTCAGGTATGGAAGCAAGGACTAGAATCGAAGGGCCTTAGAGTCAACCTAGCTAAAACCAAAGTCCTCATAAGTTGGAAGGCAGACAAAACACAAACCAATTCGGGTAGATGGCCCTGCTCGATCTGTAGAAAAGGAGTGGGAAGTAACTCTATAAGATGCACCAAGTGCAAGCTATGGACACATAAGAGGTGCAGCAATATCAAAGGAAGGTTAACTAGGAAGTTAGTTTTTGTTTGCAGCAGATGTTCTGGAGCTATAAATACTGGGAATGTGCAGAAAACAACTTCTGCCACATTCCAGGGAGAAAAACTAGAAGTGGTTGATAGCTTCCGCTATCTTGGTGACCAAATTAGCAGTGGAGGTGGGTGTGCTGAAAGCGTAGCTGCTAGAATTAGAATAGCCTGGGCAAAGTTCAGAGAGCTCTTACCTCTGCTGGCGACAAAGGGTCTCTCTCTCAGAGTAAAAGGTTGATTGTATGACGCATGTGTACGAACAGCCATGCTTCATGGCAGTGAAACATGGACCATGACTGCTGAGGACATGCATAGGCTCGCAAGGAATGAAGCCAGTATGCTCCGATGGATGTGTAATGTCAGTGTGCATACTAGACAGAGTATCAGTACCTTGAGAGAAAAGTTGAACTTACGAAGCATCAGTTGTGGTGTGCAAGAGAGACGACTGCGCTGGTATGGTCATGTAGCGAGAATGGATGAGGATACCTGTGTGAAAAAGTGCCACACCTTAGCAGTTGAGGGAACCTGTGGAAGAGGCAGGCCCAGGAAGACCTGGGATGAGGTGGTAAGGCACGACCTTCGAACATTGGGCCTCACCGAGGCGATGACTTCTGACCGAGACCTTTGGAAATATACTGTGCGCGAGAAGACCCGGCAAGCCAAATGAGACCTAAATCTAAGGCCCAGCCAGTCCACTTATGCGTACCTTCCTTCCTTCATTGGACACTAAATTCCACTTCTGAAGACCTGTTGAGGCAAGTGAAATCGAAATCAAGTTAAGTTGGACACTAAACTCCACTGCGTAGGCCTGTTGAGGCAAGTGAAATCGAACTCGAGTTAAATTAAAATTGGACACAAAACCCCACTTGCGAAGACCTGTTGAGGCAAGTGAAATAGAAATAGATCGTTGCCGTGCCCCTAAACTAGCTCTTGTGCGGGGCTATCGTAGGATTTTCAAGCGAGATCGTTGCCAGTGCTCCTGGACTGGCCCATGTGCGGGCAACACATGAAATCTTTCGAGCGGGATCGTTGCCAGTGCCACTGGACTGTCTCATTTGCGGGCGACACATGAAATCTTTCGAGCAAGATCGTTGCCAGTGCCCCTGGACTGGCTCATGTGCGGGCGACACATGAAATCTTTCGAGCGGGATCGTTGCCGGTGCCCCTAGAGTGGCTCATGTGCGGGCAACACATGAAATCTTTCGAGCGAGATCGTTGCCAGTGCCCCTCGACTGGCTCTTGTGCGGGCGACACATGAAATCTTTCGAGCGGAATCGTTGCCAGTGCCCCTGGACTGGCTCATGTGCGGGCGACATGAAATGTTTGGAGCAGGATCGTTGCCAGTGCCCCTGGACTGGCTCATGTGCGGCCGACACATGAAATCTTTCGAGCCGGATCGTTGCCAGTGCCCCTGGACTGACTCATGTGCGAACGACACATGAAATCTTTCGAGCGGGATCGTTGCCAGTGCCCCTTAACTGGCTCATGCGCGGGCGACACATGAAATCTTTCGAGCGGGATCGTTGCCGGTGCCCCTGGAGTGGCTCATGTGCGGGCGACACATGAAATCTTTCGAGCGAGATCGTTGCCAGTACCCCTGGACCGGCTCTTGTGCGGGCGACACATGAAATCTTTCGAGCGGGATCGTTGCCAGTGCCCCTGGACTGGCTCATGTGCGAGAGACACATGAAATGTTTCGAGCGGGATCGTTGCCAGTGCCCTGGACTGGCTCATGTGCGGGCGACACATGAAATCTTTCGAGCGAGTCCGTTGCCGGTGCCCCTGGGCTGGCTCTTGTGCGGGTGACACAAGAGGTTTTTCGAGCGAGATCGTTGCCGGTGCCCCTGAACTGGCTCTTGTGTGGGATCGTCGTAGGATTTTCGAGCGAGATCGTTGCCAGTGCCCCTGGACTGGCTCATGTGCGGGCGACACATGAAATCTTTCGAGCGGGATCGTTGCCAGTGCCACTGGACTGTCTCATTTGCGGGCGACACATGAAATCTTTCGAGCAAGATCGTTGCCAGTGCCCCTGGACTGGCTCATGTGCGGGCAACACATGATATCTTTCGAACGAGATCTTTGCCAGTGCCCCTGGACTGGCTCATATGCGGGCGACACATGAAATCTTTTGAGCGAACTCGTTGCCAGTGCCCCTGGACTGGCTCTTGTGCGGGCGACACATGAAATGTTTGGAGCGGGATCGTTGCCAGTGCCCCTGGACTGGCTCATGTGCGGTCGACACATGAAATCTTTCGAGCGGGATCGTTCCCAGTGCCCCTGGACTGGCTCATATGCGGGCGACACATGAAATCTTTCGAGCGAACTCGTTGCCAGTGCCCCTGGACTGGCTCTTGTGCGGGCGACACATGAAATGTTTGGAGCGGGATCGTTGCCAGTGCCCCTGGACTGGCTCATGTGCGGTCCACACATGAAATCTTTCGAGCGGTATCGTTCCCAGTGCCCCTGGACTGGTTCATGTGCGGGCGACACATGAAATCTTTCGAGCGGGATCATTGCCGGTGCCCCTGGACTGGCTCTTGTGCGGGCGACACATGAAATGTTTGGAGCAGTATCGTTGCCAGTGCCCCTGGACTGGCTCATGTGCGGCCGACACATGAAATCTTTCGAGCCGGATCGTTGTCAGTGCCCCTGGAGTGGCTCATGTGCAGGCGACACATGAAATCTTTTGAGCGAGATCGTTGCCAGTTCCCCTGGACTGGCTCTTGTGCGGGCGACACATGAAATCTTTCGAGAGGGATCGTTGCCAGTGCCCCTGGACTGGCTCATGTGCGGGCGACATGAAATCTTTCGAGCGGGATCGTTGCCAGTGCCCCTGGACTGACTCATGTGCGAGCGACACATGAAATCTTTCGAGCGGGATCGTTGCCGGTGCCACTGGAGTGGCTCAGGTGCGGGCGACACATGAAATCTTTCGAGCGGAATCGTTGCCAGAGCCCCTGGACTGGCTCATGTGCGGGCGACATGAAATCTTTCGAGCGGGATCCTTGCCAGTGCCCCTTAACTGGCTCATGTGCGGGCGACACATGAAATCTTTTGAGCGGGATCGTTGCCGGTGCCCCTGGAGTGGCTCATGTGCGGGCGACACATGAAATCTTTCGAGCGAGATCGTTGCCAGTTCCCCTGGACCGGCTCTTGTGCGGGCGACACATGAAATCTTTCGAGCGGGATCGTTGCCAGTGCCTCTGGACTGGCTCATGTGCGGGAGACACATGAAATGTTTCGAGCGGGATCGTTGCCAGTGCCCCTGGGCTGGCTCTTGTGCGGGTGACACATGAGGCTTTTCGAGCGAGATCGTTGCCAGTGCCCCTGGACTGGCTCTTGTGCGGGTGACACATGAAATTTCTTCGAGCAAGATTGTTGCCGGTGCCCCTGAACTGACTCTTGTGGGGGGTTGTCGTAGGATTTTCGAGCGAGATCGTTGCCAGTGCCCCTGGACTGGCTCTTGTGCGGGTGACACATGAGGTTTTTTGAGCGAGATGAGCGTGGCCGTTGCCAGTACCGCCTGACTGGCCTTCGTGCGGGTGACACGTAAAAGCACCCACTACACTCTCTGAGTGGTTGGCGTTAGGAAGGGTAATCCAGCTGTAGAAACTCTGCCAAATCAGATTGGAGCCTGGTGTAGCCATCTGGTTTCACCAGTCCTCAGTCAAATCGTCCAACCCATGCTAGCATGGAAAGCGGACGTTAAACGACGACGAGTTCACCCTCAGTGAGGTTTTGTAATATTTAAATTTATTTTCAGTTCCAATTTATTTCCATAATACACATGCAGACAGACACACACTCATAAACATATACATACATAAGTGTGTGTATGCGTGTAAGTGTGTTGGGATGTGTATATTTCATGACAAATATGAAAAAATAAAACAATGTAGACCAGTTTATTCAAATTTAATAAAAGTCACTTATAAGCATGCACATACGCACGCACGCACACACACACACACACACACACACACACACACACACACACACACACACACACATTATAGAGTAATTCTAGAGAAGGAACAGTTTGTAACCAAAATAAATACGAGACAAGACTGAGATGAAGCTGCATCTGTTGACAGTCAACTAACAAAACTGATCTCGTGATCTGGTATTTAGATAAATAAAATATTAGTTTCCTCACAATTATATTTTAACTTTCTGGCTGGTATTATCAACAATTTAAAATATGGATGCAGGAATGACAATATACTGCTGTGAAAACAACATACAAAGTAGTTTTTATTGTTTGCTCCATTAACCAAAGGCAAGATTAAAACCTTATATCAATACAAATTGCTTGAAACACTAATGATGATGATCATCATCGTCATCGTCACCACCATTTCAACATCCACTTTTCCATAGGCCATCATCATCATTGTTTTAATGTCCATGTGCGGGTGGCACATAAAATATACCATTTTGAGTGTGGCCGTTGACAGTACGGCCTGACTGGTCTTCGTGCCGGTGGAACGTAAAAGCACCCACTACACTCTCAGAGTGGTTGGCGTTAAGAAGGGCATCCAGCTGTAGAAACTCTGCCAAATCAGATTGGAGCCTGGTTTAGCCATCTGGTTCACCAGTCCTCAGTCAAATCGTCCAACCCATGCTGGCATGGAAAGCGGACGTTAAACGACGATGATGATGATGATGTATCTGTGCATGTAGGAGTCAGACAGAATCTGTTGAGGTGGATTTTCTACAACTGGATGCCCTTCCAGTCACCAAACCTCGTTTACTTCCAGAACTGAAGTACCCCACTTGCATGATGGTGATACTCGTTTACAACTATCACATGAATAGCAAAGCAACACACATACACAAACACACACTCATACATACATGACAGGCTTCTTTCAGTTTCTGTCTACTAACCCCACTCACATGGCTTTATTCAACTCAGAGCTATATAAGAAAACACCCAAGGTGCTGTACAGTGGAATTGAATCTGGAACCATGTAGTTGGGAAGCAAACTTCTTACCATGCATGCACCTATATAAACTTCTTACCACACAGCCACACCAGTGCTTATGTACTTGTTGAGACAGATAATTTTCAGTTCGATGCTTTCCTGTCACCAACCATTACCTGTCTCCAAGCAAGATAACATCTCATCTAGTCCTTCAAACACTAACACCTGAATGGCCAGACATGCTTTCATGGAAGATTGCAGAAAAATTACGCCATTTTTATATGAACATTGACTTTCTTTACAGTCAGCATGCAAATGTCATGACAAAGAGACACACATACATGGAAGGCTTCTTATAGTCTCCATGTACCAAACTCACATGCAAGGCATTGGTCAGTTTGGGGTTATAGTAGGAGACATGGTTTCATGCAATGAAACTGAACCTGAAAACACGTGGTAGCAAAAGAGGAATTCCTAATCACACAACCATATCTGTATCTAATCATTATTGTAAATATAAGTATAAAGTCTGAAATTTGGAAGAAGGGATCCATTTGAACATATCAACTTTAGTTGTTGACTCTAAGAAGATTTGAACACAAACTGTAAAATGCTGAAACTAATGCAGCTGAGTATTTTGTCTGACACTAACAATTCTGCTCTTCCATTACCCTCACAACAATGATGTAATAGGATCTGTGATAACTGGTAAGTAAACGGTGAGAAGACAATTTGTCAACAGACAATTCACCGACTGGACAATAAGTTGACATGCAGAAGTACCGATCATGGAGTTCATCAAAACAGAACGAGGAGGCAGAAAGCTTCTATACAAAGGCTACGCCTATATTATTGATGGAACCAGAAAAGAAGAGACTGGTTGGATTTGAACTCAAAAACATAAAAGGATGTAACTAAATACTACAACTTTTTAACTGTAATAATTACAACAGTTTTAGGTACAAGGTCTAGGTCTGAAATTGGGGAGAGGAACACTTGATTACACTGACCCCAGTTTTGATATGCTACTTATTTTATTGACCCCCGAAAGAGTGAAAAGCAAAGTCTACCTCAGTGGAATTTGAACTCCCAACACAAAGCCAGAAGAAATGCTGCAAAGCATTTTGCCCAGCATGCGTGTTCGCTGCCTTTCTGTCCTACTGTAATAATGATTTGAAATCTTAGTACAAGGTCAGCAATCTTAGGGGAGGGGCTGGTCGATTACATGAACCCCAGTACTGAACTGGTACTTATTTTACTGACCCTGAAAGGATGAAAGGCAAACTTGACCTTAGCTGAATCTGAACTCAGAACATAAAGATCGATGAAATGCTACTAAGCATTTTGCCCGGCATGCTAACAATTCTGCCAGCTCACCACCTTACTGTCATACTGTAATCTTTTCTATTCTAGGCACAAGGCCCGAAATTTTGGGGGAGGAGGGCCAGTCAATTAGATTGACCCCAGTATGCAACAGGTACTTGATTAGAAATGAGGGTTAAATATAGTGATTAATTCGAAGCAGGGAATTCCTTTGCACGAATATATAGACATATATATTTATTTCTTTATTGCCCACAAGGGGCTAAACATAGAGGGGACAAACAAAGGGATTAAGTCGATTGCACCGACCCCAGTGCGTAAATGGTACTTATTTAATCGACCCCAAAAGGATGAAAGGCAAAGTCGACCTCGGCAAAATTTGAACTCAGAACGTAAAGACAGACAAAATATTGCTAAGCATTTCACCTGGCGTGCTAACGTTTCCTATTTCTTTATTGCCCACAAGGGGCTAAACATAGAGGGGACAAACAAGGACAGACGAAGGGATTAAGTCAATTATATCAACGCCAGTGCGTAACTGGTACTTAATTTATCAACCCTGAAAGGATGAAAGGCAAAGTCGACCTCGGCGGAATTTGAACTCAGAACATAAAGATAGACAAAATACTGCTAAGCATTTCGCCTGGCGTGCTAACGTTTCTGCCAGCTCACCACCTTGACTGTCCTACTATAATAATTACAACACAAACATACAGATATTTTAGTATACATATCATTCTTTAGGAGTTGACAATCATAAACAAGTATACACATGTTAGCACAAGTATACAATAAATATATGTTAGCACACATATATTTATTGATAGCTAAATGATGATGATGATGATGAAGTCATGTTAAGTACAACAGAAATACACATGGTAGTACACATATTTATTAAAGGTGGACAGTCAAGTTGAATATCATAGAAACACATATGTTAGTAAGTGTATGTATATTAATAGTCAACGTAGGAGTGACTGTGTGGTAAGTAGCTTGCTTACCAGCCACATGGTCCCAGGTTCAGTCCCACTGCGTGGCATCTTGGGCAAGTGTCTTCTACTATAGCCTCGGGCCAACCAAAGCCTTGTGAGTGGATTTGGTAGGCGGAAACTGAAAGAAGCCTGTCGTATATATGTATATATATATGTATGTGTGTATGTGTTTGTATGTCTGTGTTTGTTTCCCCAACATCGCTTGACAACCGATGCTGGTGTGTTTATGTCCCCGTAACTTAGCGGTTCGGCAAAAGAGACCGATAGAATAAGTACTAGGCTTCCAAAGAATAAGTCTTGGGGTTGATTTGCTTGGCTAAAGGCGGTGCTCCAGCATGGCCACAGTCAAAAGACTGAAATAAGTAAAAGAGTAAAAGAGTCATGTTAAACATAAGTATACACTTGTTAGTACACATAGTTTCTCACGGTATCCACTGCAATAAAGTTTGTTTTAACGGAACATCCAAGTTTCAGTGGGAATAAATATTACCTCTTGGTTTTCATACTGCTTCTGAAACTACTATATAGCTATATTAATAGTCAAAGATCATGTTCAACTGTTTTTCTTTCATTCACCACTGTTACCAGCACTACATACTACATATAACACCATCAGCAGAGCCACCACCACCACAACCACCACCACTATAATCACTGCTACTGCCAACACTGTCTACCCCCACCATCTGTTAAAGCCATAAAGCTAATTTAATCCTTAAATAATTTCTTTTTAATCCGTTCACCACTTAACCTTTTCGAAGGTTTCACTTTAAATCTCTGAAAGCAAAAAGCAAAAAGAAAAAAAAAACAAAAAAAAAACATCTATAATGAAAGAACTTACAGGTCGGCTGTCAATTTTGCTGTCAAACTGTTCAGTGTTCTTGAAGTAACTGAAGTCACAGAGGATCTCACCATATTTCGCCTGGTCCTGACGGTTATCTTGGCGGAACACAGGCGGAACATAGTCCGACAGTCGAAGCAGCTCAGCTATAATAGCATTACCTCTCGATGTCAGGTGAATCAGGTTTTGCCCACACTGGTTATTTTCAGCTAGAAATTCTGTCATGTTAAGGCTCTGGTATCAATATAACAACCAGGGGCTGAAAGACTTTCTAAGGGGAGCTGGAAAGACAGAAAAAAGAATAGAAAAATATTTAAAAGGCAAGAAAAAGAAATAAATAGTCTTAGTCTTCAAACATAATTTCAATACATCTACATAATTTTAATTACATCTACAATGTACAATAATAATATTTGATCAAAAGACTGCAAGCTAGCAGAATTGTTAATTGCATCAGACACAATACATATGTGCACCTCTGTTTTGATTTTCATGTTTACAATTTTTACCAATATAGATCACATATTTGCATGTGTGCACACGCACACATACACACACACACACACAGACGCACACACAGACACACAGACACACAAGACAAATTTCTTTCAGCTTTTGTCTGCTAAACTCACTTTCAAGGCTTGGCTTTGGTTGGCCTGGGGTTACAGTAAAAGACATTTGCTCGAGGTGTTGCATAGTGGGACTGAACCCACATATTGCTATGTGAACTTCTTTTACCACACAACCTTTCCCTTGTGAACAGTTTCCCTTTTAACAGCTAGGTGTACCAAAGTGTTAAAACTTAACGAGTTAATCAGAACGTGAAACCCCATATCCCCCCCCCCCCACCATGTTCTGTTAAGTTTTAGTAGCCTAGTGCACGAAAATCTTATGTTGTGCCACTTGTATATATGACACTGAATACATAATCATTTCTGATTTTGGCACAAGGCCAGCAATTTTGGGGAGACGGACAAGCTCATTACATTAACCCCAGTGCTCAACTGGTACTTACTTTATCAACCCTGAAAGGACGAAGGCAAAACTGACCTCAGTGGAAGTTGCTCAAAACATAAAGAGGCCGTAGATATGCTGTTAAGCATTTTGTCTGACAAGCTAATGATTCCGCTGGCTCACCCACCCTAAACACCAGAATTACTAAATACTGCATAATTTAAATAAACATTTCATGTTCACAATGATTATTGCGAACATAAAATTGCATAGAGATCATAAAACGTGTGCATGGGCACAGAAACTCAGTGTAGAGGGAAATTCATTTCATCAACCACACCTTTACTCTTGTTCACCACTCACCAAATTCACCTCTACCCCATCATCTTATGCTCTTCTCATATGCTGCTAAAATTGTCTGCTTTCTCCTCCCCCTTCCTGATCCACCATCCTTATCACCTCTTATGCCCACATTCTTGTACCTTGAGTATTTGCTCTGGCATTCCATCACTGCTATCTTCATCCTCTTTCCAGCTGTTCAAACCCATGCTTATGATAATGCAGGGTAGCCATGTATCAACACCCTAGTATAAAACCACTTAAATGCAAGGGTCTTTTCCTTTTCTTTTGGTCTGCAAGTTACTTGATGACTTCACTCGTGCTGGTGGAACACAAAAAAGAAAACAACAGCTAGTACATACTGTGAAATGGTTGACATTAAGAATGCTGTCCAGCCACAGAATGCTGTCCAGCCATAGAAACCATGTTGAATCTGATTTTGGAGCTTGATGCAGTCTTACAACTCACAGGACCCCGTCAAGCCATCTAACTCATCCCAAACTGCTCCACTACTGAATCAGTACTTTACCCATGGAAATAGTTATTTATATTCCTTTACTGTTTTTGAGTTGTTGGACAGTGGTCATGCAACATTTGGATCAATTCATGATAAAAGGGCTATGTCCTCTTGAAGAGCTAATGCGAGTTAATGCATTTTCTGTTACAGATATAAATATTAAATTATTTACGCTGATAATATCACTGTTATTTATGCATATCAGTAACACACACACACACACACACACACACACACACACACACAATCTTCTGTACAGGTTCTGTCTACTAAATTTCACTTACAAGGCACTGGTTAACTTAAGGCTGTATTAAAGAACACTTGTCTGAGCTACCATGTATTAAAATTATAGTCAAAACCACAAGACTGTGAAGCAAACAATTAACCATATTGCCATACATGTGAACCACATGTGTATGTGTGTGAGAATGTGTGTATGTATGTGTATACAAGAGTGAGTCAGAAAATAATGCAATCTTTATTTGCAATACTTCCTGCCTCACTCGTGTGTATACAAATATACACAAACAGGTATGTATGTATGTTATTGAATTGGTTCACGAGTTAATAGTTGATAATTAAAGAAAATTTCTAAATAAGTTCCAAAATACTCGGAAATCACACACACACACACGCACACACACGCACAAATATATAAATATATCAACAATAAAATAACAAAAAGAAACAAGAGTATGATGTGTGTGTATGTGGGGAGGATGCCTCACACAAAATCCACAAAACAACACACATCTGTTTATGCATTAATTTGGGATATGGAATTATTAATGTAGTAGGATGCATATATATATATATATATATACATACATTTTAATCTATTTATGTATTTATTTTTCTTTGTATTAACGTTTACTTTGAAGTGTTAAAAGATAAAATAATAAAACAATAAATATGCACAATAAACAATCTTATATAAATATATATATATATGAATAATAATAAAAAAGCTTCCTGCAAACATTTAAATACCTCGCATATTTCATTTCTAGAATATGCAAATTATTTTTCCTTCTGTGTTTTTTTAATTTTTTTTTTTTTAGTTTTTAAATAAATTCACGTTCATGCTCTGTCTTCCCTTCTTTCTCACTCGCACTTTTCTTTCTTTCTGACATTGATAATATAATAAGCGATCAAAGAGATAAAAGTGCGAGTGTGTATGTGTGTGTTAGGCAAAGAAAAGCAACAGAAATAAAAAAATAAAAAAACTACAAACAAAACACAGAAAAGGAATCAGAAAAATAATGCCAACACCATGCAAACAAGTGTTGATTGATTACCACTTTTGAAATGGAAATCACAGAAGGGGAGCAAATTATCATTAAGTCAAGTATATATCTTGGGAATCAAGAAGATGGAAATGCCACATGGTGGAGAAGAAGTGGTTGCGGAGGAGTGGAAGGTACAGGTAAATTAAAAAAAAAAAAAAATTTAAATTGAGAACAACTAGATGATGATGATGGTGAACACGATGATGTGGTGATGATGATTATAACAACAAACAGGGCCAAAGCAAACAAAATAGGATGAAATAAACTTAGAGGAAAAAAAAAAAAAACCAAACCAAACAAACAACATTTTATTAAATAAACAGATGTGCACACATGAGCGCACAGCATTATATATGAGAGAGAAAAAAAATCCACATTATATATACAGCATTATTTCTCTCACTCTCTTTCTAAATATACATACATTTATAAGCACTGTCTCTTTCCACACACACACACACACACACATATATATATATATATATATATATATATATATATATATATATATATATATATATATATATGAGAAATAATTTCATTATGCATATATAAACAGCTATGTGTGTGTGTGCGTGTGTAGGGAGAGATAAATAGACAAATAAATAGGTAGAGATAGATATACACACACAAATCAATGTACACTATATCATGTCATCATCATCATCATCAATTTAGCAGCAGCTTTTCCTATGCTGGCACGCACACACACACACACACAGACACCCACATGTAATCTGAAGCAATCTAAGAAATTTTTATAACCATTTTTAGTATTAATTTTTATAAATATTTTTATAATCTCAAAAATAACGATATACTGTTAATTTGATATAGTGAACTCTTGTAAATACTGATAGAAATAATATTAACAATAATTTAATGATATATTTCTTTTTATATAATCAGATAACAAAAAATACTTCACCATGATATATTTATACAGAATTACTTTTATATTTTATTTTAGTTAATTTAGTGAATTTTGCAATACATAAAATTGAGATTTTTAAAATCAGTCTCATTGATTTACATGTAAATTATCACTGGATTTCAATATTTTCATTATTATAGTAATGATTTATAATAGTAAATATCATTTTAGTAATGATTTATAATAGTAATTCTTTCTTATATATGAAGAGAAAATTATGTGGTTAAGTGTACTGTTTTTATTTCCTTATAGAAATAGATGTGGTTGTGTGGTAAGAAGTTTGCTTCCCAACCATATGGTTTCGAGTTCATTCCTATTGTATGGCACCTTGGGTAGATGTTTACTACTAGAGCCCTGGGCTGAACAAAGTCTTGAGAGTGGATTTTGTAGATGAAAACTGAATGAAACCTGCCAGATGTGCGCATGTGTTTTTGTCCCCAAACACTGCTTGACAACCGGTATTGGTGTGTTTATAAGTTAGCAATGCCAAAAGCAAGTCAGACGACTGATAATGAATAATGCGCAAGACTGTTGATTTATAAGGATGGATTTATCAATGGTTCATCATTCTGTGGTTACTACTAACTAGCATTTCTAGTGCGCACACACACACGTACACACACACACACACACATATATATATATATGTATATATATACATATATATATATATATATACATATATATATCATCATCATCATCATCATCATCGTTTAACGTCCGCTTTCCATGCTAGCATGGGTTGGACGATTTGACTGAGGACTGGTGAAACCGGATGGCAACACCAGGCTCAAATCTAATTTGGCAGAGTTTCTACAGCTGGATGCCCTTCCTAACACCAACCACTCAGAGAGTGTAGTGGGTGCTTTTACGTGTCACCCGCACGAAAACGGCCACGCTCGAAATGGTGTCTTTTATGTGCCACCCGCACAAGAGCCAGTCCAGGGGCACTGGCAACGATCTTACTTGGCTTGCCGGGTCTTCTCACGCACAGCACATTTCCAAAGGTCTCGGTCAGTAGTCATCGCCTCGGTGAGGCCCAATGTACGAAGGTCTTGCCTCACCACCTCAGCCCAGGTCTTCCTGGGCCTACCTCTTCCACGGGTTCCCTCAACTGTTAGGGTGTGGCACTTTTTCACGCAGCTAACCTCATCCATTCTCACCACATGTCCATACCAGCGCAATCGTCTCTCTTGCACACCACAACTGATGCTTCTAATGTTCAGCTTTTCTCTCAAGATACTTACACTCTGACGGGTATTCACATTGACATTACACATCCAACGGAGCATACTGGCTTCATTCCTTGCGAGCTTACGTATGTCTTCAGCAGTTACAGCCCATGTTTCACTGCCATGTAGCATGGCTGTTCGTACGCATGCGTCATACAGTCTGCCTTTTACTCTGAGTGAGAGTCCCTTTGTCGCCAGCAGGGGTAAGAGCTCTCTAAACTTTGCCCAGGCTATTCTTATTCTAGCAGCTACACTTTCAGCGCACCCACCCCCACTACTAACTTGGTCGCCCAGATAGCAGAAGCTATCGACTACCTCTAGTTTTTCACCCTGGAATGAGATAGAAGTTGTTTCCTGTTTGTTTACAGTCTTTATTGCACCTGAATATCTGCCACAAACAAAAACTAACTTGCTAGTTAACCTGCCTTTGATGTTGCTGCACCTCTTATGTGTCCATAGCTTGCACCGGGTACATCTTATAGAGTTACTACCTACTCCTTTTCTACATACTGAGCAGGGCCATCTACCTGAAGGGGTTTGTGTTTTATCTACCTTCCTACTTATTAGGATTTTGGTTTTAGCTAGGTTGACTCTAAGGCCCTTCAATTCTAGACCTTGCTTCCACACCTGAAACTTTTCCTCTAGTTCTGATAGTGACTCTGCAATTAGGGCAAGGCCATCAGCATAGAGGAGCTCCCAGGGGCAACCTGTCTTGAACTCCTCTGTGATTGCCTGGAGGACTATGATAAATAAGAGGGGGCTGAGGACGGAACCTTGGTGGACCCCTACCTCTACCCGGAATTCATTGCTGTACTCATTTCCAACCCTCACCTTACTGGCAGCATCTCTGTACATGGCTCGCACAGCTCTCACTAACCATTCTTTTATCCCAAGTTTCCTCATTGACCACCAGATAAGGGATCGGGGGACCCTGTCGAAGGCTTTCTCCATGTCAACGGAAGCCAGGTACAGAGGTTTATCCTTAGCTAGGTATTTCTCCTGCAGCTGTCTCACTAGAAATAAGGCATCAGTAGTGCTTTTACCTGGCACGAACCCAAACTGCATCTCATCTAAATTGATTCGCTCCCTAATTAGTTGGGCTATGACCCTCTCTGTAACTTTCATAACCTGATCTAACAGCTTGATGCCTCTGTAATTATTTGTATCTAAAGCGTCACCCTTACCTTTGTAGCAGTTGACTATGATGCTGCTACACCAGTCATTGGGTATGACTCCTTCGTGTATCACCTGGTTCGTAATACGGGTGACTAGGCTATAGCCAACACTGCCAGATACTTTGAGCATCTCTCTCTCTCTCTCTCTATATATATATATATATATTCACAGACATATACGCACACATCATATATATATATTACGTATACACATACACACACTTTACAACCACATGCTTCTGGATTCAGTCCAACTGTGTGGTCCCTTGGGCTGACTAAAGCCTTGTGAGTGGATTTGGCAGACGGAAACTAAAAGGAACCTGTCATGTATACGCATATTTTTGTGTATTTGTCGCTCACCACCACTTGACAACTGTTGTTGGTGTGCTTGCATACCCGTAACTTAGCAGTTAAGCAAAAGTGTCTGATAGAATAAGTACCAGGCTAAAAAAAGTATTAGGAGTTGATTTGTTTGACTAATTCTTAAAGGTGGTGCTCCAGCATGGCTGCAGTCAAATGACTGAATCAAGTAGAAAATATTTATCACCACCATCTTCTCTCTTTTTCAAAGAGGGTAACCACGTATCTCCCCTGCAGCAAGACACCTGTACCTGTCTCCTTTTCCTATTTGAACCTCCAATTACCTTGTATAAAGCTACCTCCCTGGATACCACACCTCCTCAGTTGTGGGTTCTTGCCATGCCTGTTACTTGATGATCTCACTGGTACCATGTAAGAAACACCCAGAACATTCTGTGAAGTGGTTGACATTCAGAAGGGCATCCGGCTGTAGAAACCATACCAAAGCACACATGGGAGCTTGGTGCGGTTCTCTGTCTTACCAGCTGCTGTTGAACTGTCCAAACTATGCCAGCATGGAAAACAGATGTTACATGATGAGGATGATGGTGTCCGTGATACACTACTGCTACAATTTTTGTTGACTGTTTGCTTGCTGGTTCATGTTCTTGCTTGAGGGAGCTGAGGTCATCTCAGATTAGTGGTCCCAAAGATGTCTTCATGTGTAGAACTGGCCAGGTCCACCAGTGCTCTCCATCACTAGTAGTCCCATGCCAACCTCTCTGCATCCTCCAAGATGACACTGAGTTGACTGCACTGCTGAACATGCAGCTAGAAGGCTTAAAATGTGTCAAGCTAAGGAATTCTTTCTTAAGTTGAATAAGCTCCCATTAGCCTTGTCACTTTTCCCATTGCTGTTCTTGCTACTGTTGTAGTTGTTATTAATTTTGTTCTTCACTTTCAGATGACAGTGGTTTCTTTCCTTCTCTCTGATGCCATCTAATAATGTCACAGTAATAACATCACTGTTATTTGCTGAACAGACGCTTGACACATTCATTGCTTCACCTATATCTCTCTTTGTTTCTATTAAATACTCTTTCACTCCTTGTGTTTTTCATTTGTCCTTGGTGAATATTTTTATTTTTGCGAAATAATGGCATTAATCAAACAGTACCACTTTCTCTAGACTCAGAAGAAATAATACAAGCTGGAAATGGCAGTGACAGAGATGTGGCTGAAATTGGGGTGGCAAACATTCATCAATAGTATAATGAGAACTTCAAGTGTTACATTATAGGTATCAAGCAATTGAAAATCTTGCTTCATAGAGTGTGGAAATTTGATTAGAAATTTGGTTCAGTAAAATATACCAAGATATATTCAATAAATAGAATTAGTAACACCAAGTAATATCAAGATACATAACGAAACAGAGCTTGTAACTCTAGTTATTATCAGGTACTGTACAGCATATGCTTTAATGAACAGATATAACATGACTGCTTCCAAGCGAGGCAATATCTCCCTATGGCCAGATATGATTTTACAGGAGACTGGAAATGAATGAGATCTATTTACAACAATCATGCGATATCAAGAAAAAGAGACACAAACATATACTCACACATACATACATTATAGATAAATACACACACACACACACACACACACATACATACATTATAGATAAATACACACACACACACATTATATATATATATATATATATATATATATATATATATATATATATATATATCATCAACCACAGACACTCAACACTCAACTCAATGTATGTGCCTTGCTTATTTGCTTGTAAGCTGCGATGAGGATGATTCCCTCAAAGCACCAGGTGTTAAAACACCTGAAAGTTATCGACAAGTGAGATAACTCATCCTAAATCCCATGCAGGAGTGATGGGCATTGATGTTTGGCCATTTCTGAAGATTATCAGCATCACATACCTGAACTAAATCAGGGGTGAACTGAATTGCCAGTCCATGACAATATACAGATAGTATAAAAAGCTATTTGCTGGTATGCCCCAATGATGCATATGTAAGAATAAATTCAAATATGCATTAGAAGCAGTTCAAATGTTGTAAACATTATTGACTATACATACTTAAAGTACATGCTTTGCTTGTTCTCTGGTAGGCTGCGATTTAGCATGGTGGAGATGACTCCCTCAAAGCACTGGAAGTTAAAACATCTGAAAGTCATAGATGGGCAAGACAACTCACACCAAATCTCAAACAATGAGCTTCTTTCAGTTTCCATCTACCAAATTTAATCACATGGCTTTGGTCACCCCAGAGCTGTAGTAGAAGAGACTTATCCAAGGCAGAATGTAGTAGAACTGAACCAGAAACCATATGGCTGGGAAGCAAACTTCTTAACCACATATCCACACCTGCAGCTTAATGGTAACTTTAAGGATGTTAAAAGCTGTTAATGTTATGCAGTACATTATAATGTATACAAGACTACTTTTCGCTAGTTACATGTGAGGGGAATGACGATGGGGAACTTGTAAAAGGGAATATACAGAAGAAAGATAAGAAGAAGCACTGCTCTGCGTGGTTGCTTGACTTGTAAAAAATTAAATGTCTCTCAAATTATACTCAACATTTTGTGATCCTTATTTTACTGTGCTCAGAAAAAAAGCAAGATGGCCATCCCAGCTAAGAACGTCTTTGATCAAAGATCTAGTTTATGATTGCTAGTAAAAGGCAAAATTTCCATTTCAAGTCATGACGGCTGGTTTCTCAGTTTTCATGGCGTATATATTCCCTGCCTGGACAGGATGCTGGTCCGTTGCAGGATTACTAACTTTTGCCAGCAGAGTGGAATGGAGCAACGTGAAATGAAGTAGTTTGCTTAAGAACGCAACGCATCGTCCTGTCCAGGAATCAAAACCACAATCTTACAATCATGAGTCCAACACCGTAACCACTAAGCCACTGTTGTTGTTGTTGGCACTCCGTCGCTTATAACGACGAGGGTTCCAGTTGATCCGATCAACGGAACAGCCTACTCGTGAAATTAACGTGCTAGTGGCCGAGTACTTCACAGACACGTATACACTTAACGTAGTTCTCGGGGATATTCAACGTGACACAGTGTGACAATGCTGGCTCTTTTGAATTACGGGCACAACAGAAACAGGAAGTAAGAGTGAAAGAAAGTTGTGGTGAAAGAGTACAGCAGGGTTTGCCACCATCCCCTGCTGGAGCCTCGTGGAGCTTTAGATGTTTTCGCTCAATAAACACTCACAACGCCCGGTCTGGGAATGTTCTTGCTCGAGGGAGCGATCCTATGACCGCAAAGCCGCTGCCCTAACCACTGGGCCATTGCGCCTCCACACTAAGCCACTAGCTAGGTGCTAATAAACAACAAGGTAATGCAATTCTAATTCTCTTCCCGCTTTAAATCCAAAAAACCTGAAGACTATTTAAAGCTGAACATTATAATAGACACAGCATGAAGCATTTCAATTTCCACAGTTAAAAAAACTATTTTATGCAATGTTAGTTAAAAAAGAAAAAAGAAAAAAAAAATCTGCGCTTATCTAAATTATGTGTAGATATCAAACAAACTGTTATTATCGTTAGATTTGAAACGCTTAACACCTCTGCCACTATAATTTAGAGGAGTTTACATGTAAAATCTATAATAATTACAGATAGCAACTGTTAGAGACATCATGTTCTTCATTCTAACATTTTAATAAAACGCAAAAAAGAAATAAATAAATAACGGCATTAACATATTTAACAGTAAGAAAAAAAGAGTTATCTCCCTTATATCTGGAAATCTGAATTCACGACCCAAGTTCCGAAAGTCTTAAAGTGATAAGAAAATCAATACGATTGAGGTCCTTTTAACAGTAGGATCTTCGATTATATAGTTTACGAGAATTTGATGCAAATTTGATTATTCCGATAGATATATAGTAAAAAGATGGTTGCTTTCAAAATGTTAGGAATTTGAGATACATTTTACGTAATATTCACTGCATCAGTGAACTTTACAATAAGGAGATGATCATTATGTTTAGAGTAAGAATATTTTTACAGTTACTTGAATTATATTTTTATAGGATAAAACGGGAATATCTTTGTGGATCTTTTTTAAAACGGGGGCCACATTTTTCATTAACGAAACACTTTGAAACTTGGAACACTGGTAGAATGTGTCATATAAAACATCTTTTTCTCTTAGTCTTCTTAAAAATAAAAGAAATCCCTAACTTATTCCATGTTAAAGTTGTCGTATTTCTGTAATTTCAACCAATCACTGACGTCCATTCAGCCGATATACATTAAGTGCCGACTACATAAACAAACGATTCTGAAACAATTCTATCGGTGATAGGGTTAGGGTTAGGGTAAAACAGCAAATTTAAAAAGAAAAAAGCAAAACGAAGCTATGGAAATTAAATACGCTTTACATCGCTTAATCAGCCAAAGGGAGTAAATGTAAACAACTGAATACTTGTCAGTGATTGGTTGAAATTATCGAAATAAGACAATTTTTTACATGAAATAAATTCGAATACAAAAATATTTTTCTGTTCTATAACACAAAATAGATAAGTATACGAAGTTTGAAAGTCTTTCCGTACCAAAAACACTACGTAAAACATTAATGAAAAATGTGGCCCCCGTTTTAAAAAAGATCCGATTTAGTATCTTTATAGTAAGTTGGTTGTAGTTTATTCTCAGATCAGACTTTTAGAGAATAAAGGCATTCCTGTCTTTTAAAGGAATCACAGAATACAGCAGCCAAAGTGTCCTTGCCTTCTATTTTATCGAGACGGCAAAGTGTAATTTGGCTGCTATGTCTAGCAAGTCCCTGTGTAGAGGTGAAGATCCAATCTCCCATTTTGATGTGCAACGATTCCGAGTGTTTACGTCAATAAGTCATAAATATAAAATAGCTTTTCAGAGCAAAAACTGAACCTAAAGAGAATTAAGGAAGTTCTAAATACCTCTTCTCTTTTCTTTACTTCAATTTCGCCTCTCAGATTATTATTATTATTATTATTATTATTATTATTATTATTAAGGTGGCAAGCTGACAGAGACATTAACATGCAGGGCAAAATACTTAGTGACATTTTGTCTCTCTTAACGCTCTGACTTCAAATTCTGTCAAGGTTGACTTTCCCTTTCATCCTTAAGGGGTTGATAAATTAAGTACCACTTGAGTACTGGGGGTCGATGAAATTAACTAGACCCCTCCCTGAAAATTTCAGGCCTTATGCATTTAGTAGAAAGGATTATCATTATTATTAAGGCAGTGAAAATCCCGCTGAGGTTGACTTTGCTTTTCATCCTTTCAGGGTCAATAAATTAAGTACCAGTGAAATTCTGGGGTTGATGTAATCGACAAGTCCCCTTCTCTAAAATTTCAGGCCTTGTGCCTATAATAGTAAAAATTATTTAGACAATGAGCTGGCAGAACCGTTAGCATGTTGGGTGAAATATTTAGCAGCATTTCATCTGTCTTCACGTTCTGAGTCCAAGTTCCATGAAGGTTAACTTTGTCTTTCATCCTTTCAAGGTCGATAAAAGAAATACCAGTTGACTACTGGGGTCAATAATGTAATCAATTTACCCATTGCACTGAAATTGCTGACCCAAAATTTGAAATCATTATCATTATAGGCAGAATCACCAGAGCATTGGTAAAAAGACCTTCATTCTAGCCCTTTAATATCTGAGTTCAAACCCTGCTGAGGTTGACCTTATTTGTCATCCTTCCGAGTTCAATAAGCTAAAACACCAATCAAGAACTGGTTTTGATGGTATTAACTGTTCTTTTACCCACATATTTCAGACCTTGTGGTTAAGCATACACGAAGGCAGTGAGCTGATATAGTTGCAAGCACACTGGACAAAATGCTTAGTATTTCATGTTTTTATGTTCTGAGTTCAAATTTCATTGAGATTGACTTTGCCTTTAATACCTTTGTGCTTGATAAAATATTTACCAGTCGACTAATCCTCACCCACAAAATTTCAAGCCTTGTGCCTATCACTATAGGTACAAGACCTGAAAGAATTATTATTAAGCATGCAAATCTTAATCCTTTAATTACGAAATTAAATTTCATTAAACAGTAAAGTGAGTAGCCACATCAAAGTGGCAGTTGAATGTTACTACTATTTTAGCCCTAGGCAGATTCTCCGCCAGCTAGTTTTTGATGCAATGTTCTGCATCCTTTATATAAAATACACTGCTAGCAGGGAGAGCGAACCCTTACTATACTCCAGCAGCTAACAAGATCACAGGACTGGCCCAGTTTCAAGCTATTTGGCTCATCCTCAGCCTTGCACATAGTATTGTTCTTCACAATTTTAGAAGTCGTTGCTTTTCGGGGGCTAATAATCTTAAATCCGACTTTACCATTTATCTCATCTTTCTTATTCTTTGTCTGTCAGAGATACATTCCACTGTCAATATATGGTACTTTGCATCCTGTAGAAGTGATCAATATATAATACATATCCAGTAGAGCATAACAATCATCCCTGTATACATTGATTAATATCTTTAGAACCTAACCATCTTCTTTTGTATTCTACCTTTCACACAAGTTAAAATAGCATAGCCAACAGAACATACTCCAGAGTTGCAAAAAAAGTTGACCTAAACAACAAGATTTGAACCAGACAAAAAATTCAGATATCAATAAGCAAATATTTTTATATCTCTGTATTTGGTTTAAATACGTACATACACAGACACACACACACACACACACACACACACATATATATATATATATATATATATATATATTTGTCTCTCCCAACTTGTATGTATTTTTGCTTAAATTGTAGACAATGCTTTAACAGCATTTCAAAATGTACACCTCGGCAAAATGAAAAAGAAAAAAAAAATTACATATGAATACAAAGAAATGTGAATCCATTATATGACAAAAATCAATATCTCTCTAAGCTTAAACAAAAAACGAAAACAAATATATAAATAAATAATCTGAAATACCTAATGGAAACAAAATGAATTGTTATAAACTGAAATAATTCTTTGAGAGGTTGATCCCACCTGGGGAGAATATTCCAATTCCCACATCAGATGTTAATTGTGTTTGAAGTTGCGAAGGTGGAATAGAATAAATGAGAAGTGAAGTATTGAAAGGTAGATATACTGTACAAGGAAATCGATATAATTGTAATGTAGAGACACTGAAGGTAACTAGGTGGAGGACAAGTATCAGGAGATGCTAGTAGGTAATGCTATAGCCATATCATGAGGAGGCTGAATGAAGAAGTACTGAGATCATCATGTTTTCTTAGATTTTAGTATAGAAAGAAGGTAGTACTAAACTTTTGTAGAGCCTCTGAGTTTGTTGTTGTGGAAGGCGGAAGGTATCCTCAAAACCAAAGACCTGTTTCACATGCTTACAACAAACTCCAATAAAGAGGGAATGACAATTGGTAGTTCAGAACATGAGGGTGGCATGTATTGGATAGCTTTTGTTTGTTTCAGTCGTTAAACTATGGCCATGTTGGGACACCACCTTCAAGAATTTTTAGTCAAACAAACTGGCCCCAGTATTTATTGTTTTTCAGCCTGGTACTTGTTATGTAGAATGCTTTAGTTGAACTGCTAAGTTAGAGGGATAAAAGCAAACCAGCACTGAATGCCAAGTGGTGGTGGAAGCCAAACACACACACACACAATGAACTTCTTTCAATTTCTGTCAACCAAATCAACTCACAAGGCTTTGGTCAGCCTGAGGCTATTGTAGAAGACACTTCTCCAAGGTTCCACACAGTGGGACTGAACCTGGAACCATGTGGTTGAAAAGCAAACTTCTTACCACACAGTCACACTGTATAAATACACTTTCCTTGTCATTGCTCTATGTACTATTCACCACTTGGTAGTGTTACTTTAACCAAAGGGACACACTGTTCAGTAGTGAGGGCTCTTTAGTTGTACAGGGTAGAATGCAACATCACTAGTACTGGTGCTGTGATTAAATTCCCCAGTATACTCCATAAAGTGGATGATAAAGTAGGGCTGAGAGAAAACCCTTTAGTGATGTTCTGGGCATGATAAACTCCGTATCACTGGTGTCAGGATGATATGCTTCCAAGGCACTAAATAAAGTAATGGTTAGGAAGAGTATCTTGTCATAGAAATTATGCCAAAAGTGAAACTTATAAACAAGATGTAGTCCTTTGACCAATCAATCAGGACAATGGTTCTCAATAAGGACTGATGTTTTTGTTTCGTAGAACACCCAAAACCTTTTGCAATGGGGATCAGAAATATGTATAATGCTTGCAACAGGGTAGGGGTCATTAAAGGCACTTAAGGGGGAGAACACATATGAAGGAACTTCTAATATATCATTCTTTGACCCATTTGATACCAACCTGCCTGAAACTGCCCTTGGTCCTCTGATACAAACTTTCTGTCTTAAGGTGATCTACATTAAAAAATTCCATAAAAATTTCATATTAATTGATGTTGAAAACACCAGCTTATAATGACAGACTCATCATCAATAAAATTCAATGTCCAGTCTCCATGCTGGCATGGGTTTCATGGTTTGACATGGAGCTGGCTAGCAGGGAGCTGTCCAGATTCCAACTGTCTGTTGTGGCATGGTTTCAACAGCTGGGTGCCATTCCTAATGCCAACCACTTAATATAGTGTTCTGGCTGCTTTTTACAGGTTACTGTCATGGTTGCGTTTACATAGCAATGGTACAGGTGCATTAATGTACCGGTGCTTTTTAAGTGATAGAGGCACAAGTGCATTTTAAGTGGCACCAGAATCTAAAAAGACAAGCCTATGTGTATGAAAGACAGTGATTTTAATTAGTTTGATGTGTCTTATCAAGTACAGCAAATTGCCACTTCCCTTAGTCCCTTCTCATTTCCTCTCTTTCTTTAGTGATTCTGATAAATATTTAGAACAACTGGGCACTGGTTCCATTCAAATACTTAAAAAGAGGCATATAGTGTATGTGTGTATGTGTGTGTGTGTGTGGGGGGGGGGTAGCATAAGAAAACATGAATAATAAACCACAGCACAAACTTAATTTCTGTTTGATTAACCTCTTAGCTTGCAGATTATTCTGTTAAATATAATACCTTTTTTTATTCAAATTGTTTGAATTAATCATGCATTGTCTTATAACCTTGAGGTTTTGATGATGTGATTGTTTATTTTTAGAATGTCAGAGTAGATTAGGTGTGAGTGTCCAAACATGGCCAGTTTGAATGTAAAGCATGTAGAATATTTGGGCCAGATATGGCTGGTTTAAATGCTGAGGAGTGAAGGCAATATGACATTTGTAAAACACCATTCTGTGAAAGGGGATGTCAAGACGCAAAAGCTCGAGGACCACATGGAAGAAGATGAAGACATGTTGAGGCAAGTGAAATCGGAATCGAACCAAATTTGTAGGAACA